>NC_133123.1:232848299-233064655 GCF_033568475.1 Henckelia pumila
AGACTTTCTCTACTGCCTATAACTGAAACTCCTCAACTCAACGAATCAGCCCTTGACTGTTTTACATGAGTGTTTTGATCAACTCACTCAACTAATTAGTTTAACTCAACACATAACATAAAGTGATCCTAAGAGATCTAATATATCTTGATGTGTGTGCTTCTGTTCTTCGAATTCTGTATATGATCTTCTATGTAAGTGTCGAACTCTTATTGCATGTGTATAACAACTGAAAGTGTTCAGTTGTTCTTTGCTAAGTTGTAAGTGATGTGATTTCTATTAAGGCGGTGTTTTCTTCTTTTGTCTGTTGTCTTCATCTATATGTTCAAGATAACGGTCATATTTGATTGAAATACGTCTATTGATAAATAGCCATTTTCTTGTCCTTTAGTTCACTGTAAGAAGGTACACTGTGGCTGCGCAAGTCGAAGTCTACTCAGTGTACTAGAGACCTTTGGATAATATCTTATACTAGCTAATTAGTTGTTCTGATATGGTATTCTTCTATTGTCTGCTATTTGCTGTTAATTTTTTTTTTCTTCTGCTTCTGTCCTGCAACTATTGCTTCTGTGTCTGCTTTGCTGTTAAGCTCTTCTGCTTCTGTTTATGTTTTGCGGCTTCTACTACTATTTGTGCACAACTGTTTTTTTAAACACGGAAACCTAGAAATTTTATTCCTTAAGAATTTCTATTTTTTTGGTGTTTGAAAAAACTTTGAGCAATGTATCACTTTGTCATTTACCCGTTTTTGACAAACACATCAACTCTTGTATTCTGCGGACAGAGATCTTAAAACTTTTAGAGTTTGATGAATCTTATGATTTCCAGTTCTGCAATGATGTTGAAATCTGTTATGATGTCAATTTATCTACTGTTGAGAGTGCTACTGGTGAGGTGACTGATATCACTTGGTTATGATATGTTGATATGTTTTTTTGTTGCTAGGCTCTATTATGTTCTCATGTATGTTCTATCTTTATTACTGGTATTCCCCCTAAGATATTGCTCTGTAATGCTCTTTTAATGATCTTCTTGTTATATTTTCACTTTTTGACTTCTTGGGATGCTATCGTCCAAATCCGCTCATCAATGTCAGCTTTATTTTGGAAAATAGGACAATGTTTTGATTTTCTTGAAATTGTATTGGGTACTGAACGAGATGTTGAGTTATGATCAATCCACTGCATTGCTACCGTTCTCTTGATATTTCAATTGAATTTACAATATGTTGGGGTTCTTTTCTGCTGTTAATTGTGTTATCGGTAAACGTCTTTTGATATTACTTGGTCGGGATCTACTGATATGTTCTTCTGCTAATAGGATCTACTGATCTGTTCTTATGCTAATATGATCTAAAATATGTTCTTCTCTTGATTAGGATCTACTGATCTAATTAGCATTCTCCCTTAGTTACTGCTTCTATTGAAGTCCAGTTATTTGGTATTTTGCTGTTGTTGATTAAACTTTATCTAATGGTTTTTAACTTTTTTTGCTGAGAAATGTCTTTTCAGTAGTAGCATGTCCTTGGCCTAGAGATTCTTAAGAGATCATAATTTATAAGGTTAGAGTATCCAATTAAGATCTCTTCATATTTGTCAATACTTCTCATTTCATGGGAAAATTGATCATGCAAACAGTTTTTTAAATTTGAATTTTCATCTATAAAAGAATAACTAGTCATAAAATTAAATTATGGAGGTATTCAAACATATTTGTGATGATGAATTTGAAACAAAGATACAGTTACTAAGGGCCAAAATAGAGTTTCTCAAAAGAGTTCTAGTAGCTTCTCCTCGTCTAGAGATTTCAAGACTAGAGAAGTATATGCAAAAGTCTTTTGCCTAGATGGCATCTATCTCATTTAACTTATGAAGGAACTACGTTCTCTAGATAAAATTTCTGCTCATCCAAGATACTAGAGGGCTTTAGCTGGTGAACTGGGTATAAATGTATGGTTGTGGAAGATGGCAGTTCAGAGACAAATTTGTAATTATAAGAGACAAATATAAATAAATTATGTTTCTTTTTAGTTTTTCTCCTATTTTATTGCAATTAATCAAGACTTTACTAACTACAAACATTTTAAGACAGGAATAAGTGAAATTTATATAAATAATCAAGAGGTAAGAGGTCTTAGTATGAATCGTAGTAAGAAATTGTTGTTTCTCAGTAGTTAAGTCTGTGCTGCTTCATTTATCCTTATTCGATCATGTGGATTACGATAGATCTTCCTGTTTTGCGAATCACAAGTTGTTGCAGATTCCAATGTGAGATAGCTTCTCCATATTCCTAAGCATGTATGTCACATCATTGGAATGATTGAGCATTTATATATGACTCTTCGTATACTGTAAATGCCAAGGAACACTTTGAACTGGAAATTGAACTTACACAACATTGTAAGTACAAAATATCTGCTGATATTGACGCGAGAAAGAAGGAGTATGAAGATTTTGTTCTTCAAAATATAGGGATACTCAGGGCCAAGGCGATGGCGTTGCAATCACGCGAGTATTTATTTTTTTCATCCATAGGATAGAAGACATATCAAGAAGTGCAAACAAAGGCTTAAAAATACCAACACATAGTATTTCTTAAGAGCTAAAGGATCCTCTTGCTGATGCTGAAGAAGGAGCTTCAGAATTTGACTCTCATTTTCTTCTTTGTTGAGTTTAAAATAGGAGAAATGAACACATAGTTTAATTTTTTGAAAATGGCGGTAGAGATGAAGATATTATTGTAATCCATCGTCTATGAATAATATCTACTACTATTATCTGAGATTGTCTCTAATTTTATGCATAATATTTCTTTACGGTTATTACTATTTCTACATGAATACATAAACAAATAGAGAGACAAATATAATGTAAACAAACAAGAACATGAAAAATATCAAATTTTAAAATTTCAAGATAAAAAAGCTTACTCTTGAATGGTTGAGTGTTTGTTCACCAGATTTGTATTGTTCGTAAAATCTTTTGAGGTGTTGACGTTCTTACTATGTTCAGTTATTCTTTCAAGATGGATTCTGATCTACTGATTTTTAGCTTTTGTAATGCCCCATAAATATTTAATTTGATAATTTATGGAATTTTTGAGCTAATTTTTGAGTTTCAGAAATTTAGGTACTGAATTGAAGTTTTTAAGATTGATCAAGGACTAAATTGCAGTTTTGGCTTTGAATAGTCTATAAACCAATCATATAAATTATATTGTATGCATTTATTCCACCATTCCAGTAGAATAACGATAAGAGAAGAAGTGAACGAGTTGGACGCCATTTTTTATCCTTCAAGCTCTGGTTCGCCTTCATCCAATCACTAGATTTTAAAGATAATTAACAACATATTTGGGATCCCATCATCGAGGGCTACAATATATGTAAGTTGGTAAGATTCTAACAAGTTCCAATTTTTGGGTTATGTTGGATCTGAGATTTGAGTTTATAAATATTTTCTTGAGTTGATATAGATGGTATATCTAAGAGGGTTTGAGAAAATACCTTCGTTTGAGCATGTTTTGATTTTTGGCATGATTTTTTAAAATCCCAGATTTTGTGGAGGAAGGATTTCAAAATATTGGTGATGCATTTGTGATGTTTTGGAGTTGTTATTGACTTGATTTTGATGTTGAGAATTTTGGCATATTCGATTTTTAGCTATTATTTCTTTGGATTGATTTTGAAAGAGTTATTGGGTTTTTGTTGAGCCGAGAATTTGAGAAATGATATTGTGATAGTAAATTATCCATTTCTGATCCGAATTGGAGTTTTTTTGGTTCAAGGTTCAAGAATTTGAGTGGTTGAGAAATTTGGTCGAGGTTGGTTAGGTTTTATTTGTTTCAGAATGCCGAAGTTTGATGGAATAGAATTGTTTGAGTTTGATTGAGTTAAATCATTTCAGGGATTATGCTTTTCCAAAATTTGGAAGATTTGAAAGTATGGGCAGACAATGAAAAGAATGAGAATGAATCATCGAGACGGTCATGAGATTTCTCGAGCCCTTAAACCACACACTTGCTTGCTTAAATATTATTTGACCATGAGATTTGATATAATATCATGAATTATGTTTCTTTATCTTTTAAGATCAATTATTATCGATATTTACGTTCATGTACATGATTTGAATGAGATGACATCTAAGTTTTAGATTATCATATCGAGCAGAGATTTTGATTTATTTAATTACATCATCTCATTCATATTGTGCCGTATTTTTTTGAGCTTTGATGGTAGAGTTTTCTTTATTCCAACGAACGTTTGGGTCTATATTTGAGTGGTATAGGATGCAGAGCAACTCCTATGACTAAAATACTCTATATAGTTGCGCCAAATTTTGGGGTTGAGAAGCCCAACACCCACCCCGATTGGGAGAGTAGGTGGTAGTGTTGCGTTTTCTTTCCATTGGGAACCCTAGAGCCGAGATACAGACTAAATCATAGATTTGATAGACCATATTTATTGAGCATGCATTTCATTGAGCATCATTCATTTGAGACTACTTATGAATTTTAGATTATGGTTTTGAAATGCTTAAATGCTTATATAAGTTCCTGTTGTTCATACTGAGTTTATCCTCACTGGTTTTTCGACTGTTTCTTTGTCTTGTGTGCGTGCATTGCGATAGGTGGTTCAGGGTCAAGCTTTAGAGGGCCTTGAGAGCTATGGGATTGTGAGTAGAAGTGGAGCTCAGGTATAACTTTCAAGTTGTTTGAACTTATTTTTGAAAAATGTCAAACAATTGTATTGTCGAACTTGTCGTATCTTTACCTCGATTTCATAATTTTTGTAATCCTTTGATTTGTAGGAATTGATCATATATCGAGATTGCGCTATCCGGGATTTGATGTTTAAAATAAAAAAATAAGAGAATATCATATGAGCAACAACAACAGTGCCCCAAGCGCAGCAACGCCACTTGAAGAGCGCAGCTGGGCTCATATGCATAGCAGAAGGGCTGCTGCTATAGCACAAGAGTGCATCAGCGCTCCCTGCTACCGACCCCAAGAGCAGCTGCGCTTGAACCTGCGTAGTAAAAGCGCTAATGCGCCTCAGATTGAGCGTAACAACACTCCCCCATTTTTTTTTAAAAAATTATCTTGGTTAGTTGTTCGGCGTGCTTTGTAGATCGAACCCGGGGCCTCCACATTAGGTGGTATCAGAGAGATAAGTGTTTTGGAGTGAGTTTCTTAGTTTGTGAGAGGGGTATATTGAGTCCGCATGATTTATTTTTGCATGAGATTGATTTCATTGATTGATTAAATTAATTTAATGTGAGCATGATTTACTACTTTAAGATTATATGCATGTGTGCTTATCCGAATTACTTTTAAAGCATGTGATATTTCAAAAGCGAATCAGAGAGATTCTTGATAACAATTTGAGCACTCTTGATTTTGATGACCAGAGGATGGTCAAAATTGAGATGATGATTATGATATCTTGATTTTATATGTGTGATCTCCTGTATATCAGATATGCCTCCTCGTAGAGCAATAAATAGTTCTTCAACAGATGAAGTCCCTCAGACTAAGCAAGGCAGTGCTTCCAATGAACCTATGGATTTTTCTCCTACACTGATGAAGGTGTTATTGAAGAGATTTCAATCTTTTAAGCCACCGAATTTGAAAGGGACAAAAAATTCTATTGAATGTGGGAGATGGCTTGAAGATTTTGAGCAGTTGTTCGAGTTTTTGGATTACTCTGATCAACGCAAAATCAGATTGATTCTGCATTAGTTTCTTGATGTAGCTAAGAGTTGGTGGATTATAACCAAGAAATCCTTGGAGAGTTACAGTTATTAGCTGGGTTTTGTTTAAGACTGAGTTTAACCAACGTCTCTTTCATACATCATACAGAAAGGACAGATGAGCTGAGTTTGCTAACCTGAGGCAAGATACCTTGAATATCGAGGACTACGTTGCTAAATTCTTGAGTTGAGGTTTGCACCTCATGTATCTATTGATGAAGAAGCCATGGCTGATCAATTAATTAATGCCTTAACCCCAAGATTTTTACTTTGGTTAATACTGGACGACCGAATACTTTTTCGAGGCCCTTAACAGATCTAAGGGAGTAGAGGCTGGTTTGATGAGATAGAGAGGAGATTAGTTTATGCCTCAGCCATCGAGACAGTCACAAACTCAGCCACAGTTTTAGCAACATAACATATTTTAGGGTGTCGGTAGTAGTGGTGGTAGAAGGGATCAGCTTAGGCCAAAGGGCAAACAATTTAAGAAGAAATGTAGTAGTTCTTCGAATTCCAGTGGGCCGAGATAGTCTGGTTCAGTTCATATTTTGGGATTCATAGGTTTGTTTTGTAAAAAATATGGAGATCAAAGACGTTCCAGTTATTAGTGTAGAGGAGTTTTGGCTAGTTGTAATTTGTGCAATCAAGTGGGACACTTTTCTAGAGTGTCCTAAGTGTGGTTCTGTTACGCCACGTAGTGGAAGTTCATCGAGGTCTGCACCTCACCCTGATAGGCAAGCCCCTATAGTTCATTCATTTTAGCCTCAGAACATGACAAATCAAAACAAACAGGGAGGAAGTCAGAATGTGGGCAACATCCTAGGAAACAAGCGAGGGTTTATGCACTCACCAAGGATTAGGCTCAGGCTGCACCAGACGATATGATAGCAGATAACTGTTTTATTTATGGTTATCCTGCTTATGTATTGATAGATACAAGTGCATCACAAACTTTTATAGCTAAGAAATTTGTTATGTTGCATTCTTTTATCTCTCAGTCTTTGCCGTCTGTAGTTGCTATTTATTCGCCTTTGGGTAGAAGGATTATATATGTGAATTTGGTTAGAGGGTGTGGGCTACAGTTCGAAGGAAAAGTGATCGAAATTGACTGTATAGTACTTGTTTTATATGATTTTGACTGCATTATTGGCATCAGTGCACAGACCAAGTACAGGGAAACAGTGAATTATTTTCAAAAAGTTTTCAAGTTTAGACCATAGAGGACAGATGACTGGAAATTTTATTGTAATGGTTCTAGAGCTAAGATCCCTTTGATTTCTGAGACAAGGGATTTTGAGAGAGGCACATTGTAGTAAATTAAGTGTCTATCCAGGTGGAAGAAAGATGTACAATGACTTGAGAAATCTGTTTTGGTGGAAGAGGATAAAAGCATATATGACAAGATTTGCGTCTAAGTGTCTAAACTGTCAGCAAGTGAAAGTACAGAGAAAGAGATCGGGTAGTCTATTGCACATTTTAGCAGTTCCAGAGTGGAAATGAGAACACATTACCATTTTGTCATGAAGCTACTGAGATCAAGAGGGTGTGATGCAATCTGGGTTGTAGTTGACAGATTGACAAAGTCTGCTTGTTTTATCTCATATCAGATGACATACATACATGACCATACAACTAGTATTTTATCAGATATATTGTGAGATTTCTTGGTGTGCCAAAATCTATTGTTTCAGATGAAGACCCTAGATTCACTTCTCACTTTTGGCACAGTTTGCAGGAAACTCTTGGTACTCGATTTCACTTGAGTACATCATACCATCCTCAGAAAAATGGACAGTCAGAGCGGACTATCCAGACATTATAAGATATGTTAAGACCTCTTGTGCTTGATTTTGGTACTAAATGGAAGGATTCTTTGCCGTTTTTTGAGTTTTCCTACAATAAAAGTTATCAGGTGGGCATTGAGATGGTTCCTTTTGAGTCTTTATACTTTAGGAATTGAAGATCTCCTTTGTTTGGGATGATTTTTCAGAGGTGCCAGTGGTTGGGCTAGACATGATCAGAGAGATTTTAGACAAGGTGAAGTTGATTTAGTTCAGTCTAGAATGAGAGCAACACAAGACAGACATGCCAAATATGATAATTTCAGACGCAGACCGTTGAGTTTTTGAGCAGGGTGATGGTGTATTCTTGAAGATGTCTCCTTTCAAGGGTACAATCATATTTGGAAATAAGGGTAAGACATCACCGATGTATATTGGGTTGTATGAGATTCTAGACAGAGTTGGTGATCTAACTTACAACTTAGCTCTTCTAGCAATTTTATCAGGTATTTATGATGTATTCCATGTTTCTATGGTAAGGAAGTATCAACCAGATCCTTCCCATGTACTTCAGCTAGATGAGGCAGAACTAGATGAAACTTTGAGCTATTTTGAGCGACCGATTCTGTTCCTAGACAAAAAAGATAAGAAGCTGAGAAACAATTCAATTCAGTCAGTCAAATTACTGTGGAGTAAACATGGCGTTGAAGAAGAAACTTGGGAGTTAGAGCAGGATATGAGACAAAGATATCCAAAAATTTTTGTTTGAGGTCAGATTTTTGTTCAGGGCTTGATTCAATTCGTGTCGTCAGTATTGGGATTGAGAATTTGATTTTGAGGACGAAATATTTTATTAGTGTAACATCCCAAAATTTTATTATCGAGGTAATTGGAAATTAAATACTTATTGAACTGGTAAAATAATTATTTCAGTCAAATAAATTATAGAGTGTATTCATAAAATATACATGTTAATTAGCCAATGAGTTTGACTATTTTTGGATATCTGAAATATTGGCATTTTGAAATAATTATTGAGATATTGAAATAAAAATAATTATTTACCAGATAATTTAATTTAGAAGATTATTTGATCGAGTTGAATGGTCAAAGTCTAAGTTTGTCTCAAAAATAATTGAGAAATTATGAGTCCCTGATCAAAGTCAATAATTTCAGAAAAAATGGTGTTAATAGTTGTTGGGTGTGTACCAGAAAAATATCATATTTGAGACTAATTTTACCTATCCGGCATAAAATAAATTAGTCCAGGATCTGAAAATATTGGATTATTATAAATAGCAAAACACACACTGCAATAGCATAAAGAAAACACAGATCAAAGATTTTGTCCGAAATTTCTCGAAATTTTTGAAAATCACTGTAGCAGTCCACGTTTTGCCTTCGCCAACCGTTCACCGGAGATATGATGGAAAATCCGAACGGTCAATAGATAGTCAAGGTCTAGACATTTCTATTGGTACCAAGAAATCAAAGTTTGGATGGTTCGATCGTTGACAAAACGAAGAAGAGCAGACGCACTACTATTCATCATATTATCCAATGAGATTTTTGAGTTTTGGGCTCGATTTTGTTGGATTTGGAAGTGTTATTAGATGCTAAATGTTGTCTAGAACATTTTTTAAGCTTTTCATATCAGTTAGTGTAGAAACCGGACCAAATGGATGCAAAGAGTTCTCGCCGAAATCGGTCTGAAAATCGTAGATCTACGTCGCCTAAATAGTCCGTTCCGATTGTGTCTTATATGGTTGAGATCATCTCGTCCAGTTATACAAAGCCTGAAAAATTTCATAATTTTTGGAGTAGTTTAGCGATTTTACGGCGACCTCCATCGTCTTCTCCGGCGAGTCACCGACCGTCGACGTGTTAACCATTTTTGATCATCTTGACATGATATATACAAATATCTAAGTTTTGAGTCAAGATTCAAAGTCGTGAAGCGGTGAGAACGCAATAAAGTTTGTAATTTATTGGTCAAAGTTTGACTAATGTTTACTTTTGACCATTATGTGATTTTCGCATATCGGAAGCTAGTTGAGAATATTTAGAGGCAGAAATCAGCGGTTTAGGAGTTTGAGGTTTCCAGAATTTGAAGTTATGAGTTTACCGAGTCACGATCTACGAAACCGATTAAGTTTTCTTGCGATAGAAACACGAAGGCACATTTTTAATCCCTTAATGCTCACCATTGAAGTGAGCGTGTAACAATCCACGGGATTGGGGATGAGATACTTAGGCCCAGAGCCCTTTCCATATGCTACGAGACTGTGGGTTGGGATACTAAGGCGCGATTGCCTTTTTGTATGATTATGATTATGCGCCTATGGATCCGGGGTGAGCCTGGTGAAGTGGCTTAAGAGGTGAAGATTCCACCGCTACGTACATTGGTTCCTTGATTGATCAATCAAACATGTTATGGTCACACGGGATTGATACAACCTTTATGAAAGTTTCAGATTTATGACATGTCATATGATATTAAGTATAATGATTAAGCTCTAGATATGATTTACAGATTCGATGATATTTATAAATCAGTATGATGATAATGTTATGTTGAGATATAATGATGATGATGATGTTTAAGATGCAAAATTATGTAATGTTTTTAAGATCATTCATGTATAATTATATTTAAAATATTTTATATGATGTGTGCTTGCACGTGGTTTCAATTATTATCATTGGATAGAACGTGCTGATTTCCTAGGCTCACTAGACTTAAATGGTGCATGTGAGAAAGATTTTAAAGTTGAGAATGTAGCTCCGACTGGTGGTGAAGACATATGATTTCCCGGCAGCCGGCTAGCCTGTGACCTATGCTAGATAATTTAAGTGGTTTTTGAAGAATGATACATTTTTCCACACACGTTTTATCATTTTTTCAGTTTTTGAATTTTACGAGAAAATTTTATAAACAGTAAAAGTTACAGTATTTTTATGCATGGATTTTATATTTATGTATGAGCATATATGTTGTTGTGGCGACCCGAGCACTAATCTCTCATTTCAATACAATTCATATAAGATGCAAAGATTAAAGCCAAGCATCAAAGATTAAATATATAAATTTTTTTTTTATAATGCAGCACCTCGCTCGATCGGATGAAAGCGTCCGATCGAGCGAGCCAAGAGAACTCAGTTCTCTGTTTATGCGATTCAATGGCCGTCCTCGATCGGTGATACTCCGTGCTCGATCGGGTGATACTCACCCGATCGAGCGGGCTCATTGTCCAGAAAATCCAACAGAAGTTTCTTGCTGTCAAAACGAGTCCCTTCATCCATTTTTCATCTAGCATCACCTCATACATGGTCTATACATAATCATAGGCCAACATCATTATCAACATTCCATCTTGAAAGTCATTGCTAGCATAAATCCTAACAGAATGTAAGTTGATAAGAATAAGTTCATACCAAAGCCTTGAATATAATCTCAAACTAAATTCATATATCATACATGAAACATCTTTACACAAGAATTTTATGCTACAACAAGTTGAGTCTTAAGAATTTACATAAACCATCTCAAGTCTTATGAACATCATCAAGACAACAACTTAATAGCCAACAAGTCTTGGCATAAGTAACTACAACATGATCATGCCTCTGGTCTCAACACAAAGCATTGACAGCACAATGGACATCTAAACTCGGATCACTACTCTATTCTCTCATTCTTCGTTCTTCAAACTCGCTTGTGCCCTGTTCCAATCCTGCCTATTGCCATGACACATACAACACAACAATAGCCGGATATCACCGGTGAGAAACGTATTTCCCAGTAAAAGCAACTAACATGAAAATCAATTCATATATATCAAACTCATGATATAGAATAAAAGACAATGCATGCCTTAAAAACAGATTCTCTCAAATCATCTCTCATTTTGTCGGTTGGGATCCCGTGAAGAAGATATCGTAGCTAAACCACCGACACTCCCAATCAAGGTGGGGCTACTTATCTTACTTCTCTAGACTTTGAAGCCACCATACATGCAATTCGGACGCTAGGCTAACTCAACCTCCCATGCCATACATATATAGTTCCTCAAATCATCTAATCGAACGTTTCCGTTCATTTCAAAATCAAAGAATAAGTCTCACAAGATGAATGCAACATATATCATCATAATAGCATTCATTAACATCATAGACTCATTCAACAATTCATAGAAGAGCACATAAAAGCAAACAAGCAAATAAGTATGTGATTTAGGGAACTCGATACAAACCATCTCGAGTTATAATCCCATTCAAATAATAGTCCACTTTTACCTTTCAAATGTGATGTTTAAGGTGTCTTCTAGCTGTCCAATCTGTACAAGTAACAACCATGAGCCTTGTCTTAAAAGCTGCATTCAAACATAATCTGAAATGAATTGTAGAACATGTACAAACATCAGCTACAACTCATACATATCTCAGTCCCATGTACAATAGCAAAACAACTTCAAGTCATTAGTTCGGCGGCGTAACGACATAAAGTCGGCAACCGAAACTCAAAGCTACCTAACCTCTCAATCATATACAACATATATCAGCTGTAAACCACTAAAACACAGCATATCAGATGCTAAGCATGTCAAACTAAAGCTGCTAAATCATCACAATAGCATACAATCACCATTTCTGAATCCATCTTCAATATAACAAAACATAGAAGTTCAACAACATCAATTCATAATCAAATCTAATCTCTGCCATTTTAGAATTCTCAAACCATGATGAATCAACATAAAAATTACATCAAATCGAAGGCCTTGTCACGAGGATTCCAAAACACCTTTCGGAATCGAATTCGGGTAACCGGAACAAAAGATATGGAACTTGAAAGAAGAAGAAGAAGCTTGGGATTCTTGATTCTCTATCTATCGGTTATTCCTCCTAATTTTCTGATGAAAATTGATGTTATACACGTGAATACATGCCAAAATAACAAGTTTCCAACAAATTTTCAAAAATTTGCAATTTGGCCCCTCAAGTCTTCACTAAATGCAATTTGTTCCTCAATTTTTCATTCCATTCAATTTCAATCCTAAATAATTTAAGAATATTAGAATTTAAATCAAAACTCTAAATATTCCCAAATTAAATATTCTCGGATTAAAATTAAATAATTCCGGGCGTTACAATTCTCCCCCACTAAGACACGATTTCGTCCTCGAAATTTCAAGTACTATCAACATATCATATAAAACAAATAACCGAAAGACTGAAGAAAAACTCACATCATTGAAACATTTTCGGAAATCGTTGCCTCATGTCTGATTTCGTCTCCCAGGTTTCTTCCTCAATACCATGACAAATCCACTGAATCTTCACAAGCGGAATAGTCTTCGTTCGAAGTTGCTTCTTTTTCCGATCAAGAATCTGAATTGGCTTTTCAAAATAACTCAAGGTTTCGTCGAGTTCAACCTCATCAGATTGAAGCACATGAGATTCATCAGCAAGATATTTCCGAAGCATCGATACATGAAAGACATCATGTATTCCAGATAAAGACGGAGGTAGAGCTAATCGGTAGGCAAGATTGCCTATTTTCTCAAGAACTTCACACGGACCGATATAACGTGGAGACAACTTCCCTCGCTTGCCAAATCGTACAGTGCCTCTGAATGGAGAAATCTTAAGAAACACCCTATCCCCCTGTTCAAAAGACAAAGGTCGACGTCGAACATTGGCATACTTCGCCTGTCTGTCGTAAGCTGTCTTCATTCTTCTCTGAATAACTTTTACTTGTTCAGTCATACTTCGAATCATGTCAGGTCCAATGTCAGGTACCTCTGAAATATCATCCCAGTAAAGAGGAGATCGACACTTTCTACCATACAGAGCTTCAAATGGAGTCATCTCAATACTCGATTGGTAGCTGTTGTTGTACGAGAATTCACAAAGTGCCAGTGAATCTTGCCAACTCGTGCCAAAATCAAGCACTACAGCTCTCAACATATCCTCCAAAGTCTGAATGGTATTCTCAGACTGTCCGTCTATCTGTGGATGATAAGCTGTGCTCAAGTGTAGCTGAGTACCTAAAGAACTCTGTAAACTGTGCCAGAAGTGTAATGTAAATCGAGGATCACGATCTGATACAATAGACTTCGGCACTCCATGTAATCAGACAATTTCTCGAACATAAATCTCTGCCATCTGATCGTGTCTATACGTCATACGATAAGGAATAAAACACGCTGATTTCTTCAATCTGTCGATAATCACCCAGATAGCATCGCAACCTCTAGAAGATCGAGGTAACTTCGTCACAAAGTCCATGGAAATATGATCCCATTTCCATTTAGGCACTGATAAACTCTGTAACAAACCAGGCGGTTTCTTCCTTTCAGCCTTCACCTGTTGGCAATTAAGACATCGAGAAACAAAATCAGTGATATCTGACTTCATTGGTTTCCACCAATATTGAGCCTTCAAATCATTGTACATGTTCCTACCACCAGGATGAATGCTATAACGACTACAATGCACCTCTTTCAGTAGTTGTTGTCGCACATCAGAAATATCAGGCACTACAAGGCGATTGTTTACATATAAAATATCATCTCTAACCTGGTATTCAGATACATGCCCTGATCGAACTTTTTCAATCGAATTCTGCACATTCTGATCAAGTTTCTGAGCTTCTTTAATTCGCAATACTAACAGTGGTTCAACTTGCATTTGATAAAGTCGAAGAGGCTGACAATTTGTGTCAAATACTAATCCAGAAAGACAACATTCTTCAATCAAATTTGATACACCAATCGTTGATAAAGACAAGGAACATACCTTTCGACTCAGTGCATCAGCAGCTGCATTGGAATTTCCCAGATAATATTTAATCTCACAATCAAAATCTTTAAGCAAATCAAGCCATCTACGCTGTCTCATATTCAGTTCTGACTGTGAAAATAAATATTTCAGACTCTTGTGATCAGAATAAATCTCAAACTGTTCCCCATACAAATAATGTCGCCAAATATTCAAAGCAAATACAATGGCGGCCAATTCAAGATCATGAATCGGGTATCTGGTCTCGTGAGGCTTCAATTGTCTCGAGGCATAAGCAATCACATGCCCTCGCTGCATCAATACACATCCCAAGCCTCGATGAGATGCATCACAATAAACAGTGAAACCACCAGTACCTGAAGGAATCGTCAAGACTGGTGCACTGGTCAGTCATTTCTTCAACTCAAGAAAACTGGATTCACAATCTTCAGACCAGATAATTGGAGCATTCTTCTGAGTTAACTGAGTAATCGGCTTCGCAATACTAGAAAAATCTTTAATGAATCGACGATAATTGAAAGAGTGGGTGCCCGGTTAGCCAACTTGTTGCT
Source organism: Henckelia pumila (assembly GCF_033568475.1). Lineage (NCBI taxonomy): Eukaryota > Viridiplantae > Streptophyta > Magnoliopsida > Lamiales > Gesneriaceae > Henckelia > Henckelia pumila. The sequence goes on from NC_133123.1 coordinate 232,863,189, forward strand.
AAGGGCTTTTATGACTCTATGTAAAACAATCTTTTGTTTAATATAATTTACACTTTTATAATGACATTGACTTTATCTTTCTTCATATTGTTATATTATGATATACTATTGTTGTTTTGATAAAGACCTTGAATATACTATAGTGTATGTAAGATGTGGTAGCACATGGGGATGGCTATCATGAAGCACATCTTATAGTCACTGTATATTCTAAACTGTTCCTAGTCAATTGAGCCGTCCGCAATAAGGATAAGGATCGCTCGAGATTGAGACTAGAATTTGCGATGCCGAGTACCACATTTCATTGGTATGGAACATAGAGATGTTCAAAGCATGCAAATGGATATTCATATGATGAATGATCGAACTACCCTATTCGGAATTTCCAAGTGGTTATCACTTATCGAGTGGATAAAGTCCGCGGTTTTGGTTGTACACCATTAGTCCTTATTACTTGAAACATCATTGAGACTCTATATGCTAGTACTGTACTTTGACTCGTTTACCGACTCTATTGGGGTCATCAGGTGTCGGGATTGGGTACAATTACGACACATATAGGAGTCGATGCTTTGTTGTCAAGGATTCACCACATAATTGCGAGGTTGGATATCCTATGCGATCTGAGGAGATATTAGTGTGACGAATCTCTGGCCAGAGTACATGATGTGTTTTAGGTTAATGGGTTATCCTATTAACACATGCGATGTCACTAATAGATCTCCAAGATGTTATGCATAGTTATCGAATCTCGAACGACTCTCGATATACCAATGGTTGTTGATTCGATCGGTATATTTGGTTGAAGGGACCGTACTGTATGCTAACCAAAATCTACTGGTTCTTGCAGGCACTATCAGTAATACCTAGGGAATCATGGGGCGATGTTGCTAGGTGCTCTTACCATGATTCGATGGGTAAGTCGGAAATTGTTGTTCCGAGTCACAAGGAGTTGTGAGCCCACGGCTAGCTGTATTCCTGAACCATTGAGGGTTACACAAGTAATGGATTACTAAAACCCCGTAGAGATAGTTAAATTTAAAGAGTTAAATTTAATGAAAGAGAAGTTGGACTTCTTAACTAAAGGGAGTGGGATTTCCTATAATGACATAGGGATGGGCATTTTTGGAAATCACTGAATTCGGATTCAGAAAAATTATCTTGACTCTAAAAGATGCAGAAATGGTTTCTGTGCACATTGGTGAAATCAGTTTATCAATCGGAGTCACGATGAATTTTATATTAATTTCTACAATAACAGGCTTGGCTTGTTGGGCTTAAGTTATGGATTGTGGGTTTTAAGGAGTTAGAGTCCTGATACAATTATAACTAGAAATTATCTATAAATATATGTGCAGTGTTCGAAAATTGCATGCAATTAATTATTAGAATTTTCGAAAACAACAAATATTATTTTCTAAGGGTTTTTCGAAAATCCTTGTCCCTTTTCGGAGAAAATTCAGTCTTGTGATTTTTGTGAAAAATTACAATTCTAAATTAACAGATCATATCTGTTTATTTTCTTCGCAAACTTCTGATTGATTTCTAGTGCAGTCAATCAGAGGGTTTTGTTTTTCTATTCGTGGACCTGATTGAAAAAACGTTCGTTCATCAGTTCCGGGGATATACAAGAGCAGATTAAATTTTGTTGGTGTCCATAATCTCGCTTCGAGATTTTAAGGTAAAATATTTAATTGTGATTATTTATTTTACTTACACAAATTTAATCGTGAAAGTTTTGATACCCAGATATGGAATCGTTCCATATTAATAAAATAAATTTTTTAAACTTCCGCTGCACCGGGTATCAATTCTAATTGATCTGAATACAGTTTTCCAACAGTAGTATCAGAGCCAGGTTGCTCAGATCAAACGATTAAATTAATCGATTGTACAAAATTTTTAAGCCTCGATTTTTGAAACAAAACAAATTTTTTAAAATTAAATTTTTGACGGGCAAAACACGGGCAGCGATTGTCGCTGCCAGGGCAGCGCTGGGCGCTGCGCAGCCCGAGCCCCGGTCGGGGCACGGGCTGCCCGGGATTGTCCCGGGCAGCCCGGAAAATTAAAATTTTAATTTTTGAAAAAATTTTGAATTTTTGAAATTCTAGTGTTTGATCCGATCGAAAATTGTTTTTGATTAGATCACGAGGCATCGGATCGAATTGTTCGAGTCCGAAATTTTTAAAATTGATTTTTGGATAAATTTGAATTTTTGGAAAATTTATAAATTTTATCCGTTAAATTAGATTTTATAAAATTAATTATTTTGGTACAATTGATTATAAGATATGATCTTATGGATGGATAAGATGAAATATGATTTTATCTTTTAATTATGATGTCATTGCATGTTTATCCAATTATTTTAATTATTGAATTAATTATTGGATAAAAGGATGATCGATTTCCATGACCAATGTTTTAGGTGTATGTTAGGTGATTTACATTTGTCTTATTGTTGTTGGTGTTTATTAATGGGCTTGGTTTATAGCCCAATATGATTGTCATATGTAATAAAAGTGGGCCTGGTTTATGGCCCGTTCCCATCCCTAAAAATGTATCCCATATTTGTCATCGAAATTTATTGTAAATTTATTAGACTTAGTGGGAGACAAAGATTTGAAGAAATGGTGGGCCCAGCAGACAATGAAGACCGAAGAAATGTAAATTGGAAGCACAATGTAATAGGATTGCATTGCATACTTGCATATCACCTAGGATTGGACTTAGACTCGTGATTGGCAACCACTGGTCGATTAGTTAATGGGATCGATCATCCTTAAATAATATATGATATTATTGATGTATGCATGTTTAGACTAAATTGTATGAATCCCGCAAGCATACATAAATTGCATGATGAGACAAATTTTCAAAATTAAAAATCCCTCATTTTAAATATGATTTAAAATTGATATCAAGATTAATAAAAAGGGAATTTAAATATTGTTTAAATATTCCTACCTTCCATCAACGATCAATGTATGAGATGCTACCCGCGGATACGGTCCGGCTCATATTATTGGGCGGGCCCGTTCGTCGGAAAGCTGTACATTGGATCGACACATGTTGTAAGTTGGGTGGAACTTCCATGGGATTGGCTCATATTATTGGGGGATCCACATGGCGACCGTCCATCACAACTTAATATTGATGGGTTATCTTGACATGTCACAATAAACGGTGTCATATTATTGGGCCCTTATTGGACATGAGGTAAAAACATGGGGGTTACTTTGGAAGTAATTGGGCTCTACCTTTTGAAAATTATGGTTGGCTGATATTATTCGGGATCATGATTTGTCAATTGGACTCCATGTTCTCACTAAGGAAAACAGTTTCCTGTTTTCACTAGAGGGTAGTGAAATCGTTAAAATAGTGGGAGTGTAATTCATAAAATAAAATTCGCCATATTTATGTCTTAGTAAATTAATTAAACAAATCACTGATTATTGTCTGTTTCCTCTTCAGTATTATATTACGATGAATCCACGCAATCCACTGTTTTCAATTCTCGAACAAAACAAATTGACTGGCGCAAACTATACGGAATGGTTCCGTAAGTTGAAAATTATTCTAAACTCGGAGAAAATTTTCTACGTGTTAGAAAAGAATCCTCCAAAGGAAGCACCGGCTAATATAAGTCCGGAAGAATTGGCAAAACTTGATCAATGGTGGGACCATGATATCAAGGCTAAATGCTATATGCAAGCTTCGATGTCTGATGAACTCCAGAGGCGATTTGAGGATGCCGTGAATGCTGCTGACATACACGTGCACCTTAAGGAACTATTTGGAGCTCAGTCAAGGTCGGAGAGGTATGCCACCGTCAGAGAGCTCATGACGAGCCGCATGCGAGATGGGACTTCGGTCCGTGAGCATGGGGTGCGCATGATTGGGCTCATTGAAAAGTTGGTAACACTCGACTTGACTTTGGAGCATGAACTTAGCGCGGACTTGTTGCTTCTATCACTTCCTTCATCGTTTGACGGTTTTGTGATGAACTTCAATATGAACAAGATAGAGGCCACCCTTGAAGAGATGGTCAATATGCTTGTCACATATGAAGCCACACTAAAGAAGGATAAACCAGTACTCTTGGTTGACTCCTCTTCTAACTCTAAGAAAGGACCAAGTGGAAAGGGTAAGAAACGTTCTGCCCCGCCCAAGAAGATTGTACCAAATAAGAAGGGAAAAGGCAAGGCTTCAATTGGAATAAAAGATGAAAACGTTTGCCATTACTGCAAGAAACCCGGTCATTGGAAACGTAACTACAAGGAATACCTCGAACAGTTGCGAACTGAAAAGGGTATGTTTTACATTGAAATAAATGTTTCGCTTAATACTTCTTCTTGGTTATTGGATACCGGATGTGGATCTCACATTTGCAATGATTTGCAGGTGATGACAAGAATTCGTAAGCTAAGGATGGGTGAGACCCAGCTAAGGCTTGGGAATGGTTCTAGAGTCGAAGCCAAAGCTATAGGAGACATTTATTTAGTTTTGCAGAACAATTTTAAGTTATTTTTGAGAGATGTTTTATATGTTCCGGATTTGGTCAAAAACATTATATCTATTTTTATGCTTGATAGAGATGGTTTTTCTTGCAATTTTGTGAATGGGATTTGCAATATTTACAAGAATGAATGTTTGATTGGAAATGGACAACTTGAAAACGATCTATATAGCTTAAAATTAAAAGACGTTCCAATTAATTATGTTGATAAACCGGTAACAACAATTAAAAGGAAGGACGATAGTCAAAACCCGGCAAACCTTTGGCATGCTAGGCTGGGTCATATTTCCTCAAGGAGGATGAACAAGCTAGTGGGAGAGAGCATGTTTGATATGTCTGATATTAACTCTCTACCTACTTGTGAGTCCTGCCTAAAGGGAAAAATGACTAAATCTCCTTTCAAAGGGAAACCTGAGCGTAGTCAAAATCTGTTGGATTTGATCCATACAGATGTTTGCGGTCCATTTAGGATTGGTACTAAATGTGGCAACACCTACTTCATTACCTTTACTGATGATCATTCTAGGTATGGGTATTTATATTTAATGAAATATAAGTCTGAAGCATTTGAAAAGTTCAAAGAATTCAAGGCTGAAGTAGAAAACAAACTAGTAAAAGTATTAAGGCACTTCGATCGGATCGAGGTGGAGATTACTTAAGTACCGAGTTTTTGGACTATCTAAAAGAGAATGGGATTTTCTCTCAGTGGACTCCTCCTATGACACCTCAGCTTAATGGTGTTTCGGAGCGTCTCAATTGAACTTTGTTGGACATGGTTCGATCCATGATGAGCTTCACTGAGCTTCCACCTTCGTTTTGGGGCCACGCGCTTGAAATGACGGTATTGTTGTTAAACAACGTCCACACTAAAGCAGTAAATAAAACACCATACGAGTTATGGAATGGCAAAGCTCCTAAGTATTCGTACTTGAGGATTTGGGGATGTCCTGCTTACGTGAAGCAGACAGTGGGAGATAAGTTGGATAGTCGATCCACCTTATGTTATTTTGTAGGGTATCCGAAAAATTCAATCGGATATTATTTCTATCATCCTGCTGAAACAAAAGTGGTTGTTTCAAGGAATGCCACCTTCTTGGAGAAGGAGTTCTTATTGGATAAGAAAGGCAAGATGATGGAACTCGAAGAGATTCGAGAAGAACCCGAGATACAAAATAGTGATCCTATAACTCAAGAATCATCACAAGACACGCCTATTACTAGGAGATCCGAGAGGACTTCTAGGCCTCCTATTAGATATGGTCTTCTTCTTGAAGGGGATCAAAGTGAACCCGACATTGGATGTGATCCAAGAAACTTCAAAGAAGCAATTTCTGATGCGGGTTCGAATTTATGGCTTGAAGCTATGCAATCGGAAATAGACTCGATGCATTCTAACCAAGTTTGGTCTTTAGTAGATCCTCCCGATGGAATTGTTCCAATTGGGTGCAAATGGATCTACAAGAGAAAGCTTGGGCCTGATGAAAAGGTATTGACCTACAAGGCACGATTGGTGGAAAAAAGTTTATACTCAAAGACAAGGAGTTGACTATGATGAAACCTTTTCACCAGTCGCAATATTCAAGTCCATAAGAATCCTTATTGCCATAGCAGCATGGTATGACTATGAGATATGGCAAATGGATGTAAAGACTGCTTTTCTTAATGGAAACATTAAGGAAGAGATCTATATGATGCAGCCTGAGGGATACACATCCATGAGAAGCGAGCATAAGGTATGCAAGCTTCAAAGATCAATTTATGGTCTCAAACAAGCATCAAGAAGTTGGAACCAGAAATTTGATGAAACAATAAAGGATTTTGGTTTCATCAAAAACCCGGAGGAACCATGCGTGTACAAGAAAGTAGTTAAGGATGCGGTAACATTCTTAGTACTTTATGTTGACGACATCCTACTCATGGGAAATGATGTAGGGATGTTGCAGTCAACAAAGATATGGTTATCAGGTAGATTCTCGATGAAGGATTTAGGTGAGGCATCCTATATTTTAGGAATTCAGATCTATAGAGATAGATCTAAAAGAATGATAGGACTCACTCAATCAACCTACATCGACACCATATTGAAAAGGTTTTCTATGGATGAGTCCAAGAGAGGACATATACCTATGTGTCATGGAGTTTCTCTATCCAAGTCTATGTGTCCCAATACTGACGAAGAGATAGAGAAGATAACACACGTGCCATATGCGTCAGCCATAGGTAGTATCATGTATGGGATGATATCTACCAGACCGGATGTGGCCTATGCTCTGAGCGTCACGAGTAGATACCAAGCCAATCCCGGTCAAATGCATTGGAAAGCCGTGAAGGATATTCTTAAGTACTTGCGAAGGACTAAGAATTTGTTCATGGTTTATGGAGGGAGAGAATTGAAGTTGGAAGGCTATACCGACTCTAGCTTCCAATGTGACGTGGATGACTCGAAATCAACCTCTGGATTTGTATTCGTGCTCAATGGAGGTGCTGTCTCTTGGAAGAGTTCCAAGCAGGACACCACAGCGGATTCCACCACTGAGACATAATACATTGCAGCATCAGCTGCTGCTAAAGAGGCGGTTTGGATAAGGAAATTCATCCAAGAGTTGGGTGTAATTCCTGAAGCTATTGGTCCAGTCCCGGTGTACTGTGACAACACGGGGTGCCGTTGCTCAGGAAAAGGAACCAAGGTCTCATCAGAAATCCAAACACGTACTGAGGAAATACCACATCATCCGGAAGATCGTGGAAAGAGGAGACATCAGTGTCGAAAGAGTGGCCTCTACAGACAATATCGCTGATCCGCTTACTAAGCCCTTGCCAGGACCATTGTTTGACAAACATCGCGAAGCAATGGGATTACGTAGTATGACTAGTTGGCTTTAGGGCAAGTGGGAGATTGAAAGAGTGGGTGCCCGGTTAGCCAACTTGTGGCTAAGGGCTTTTATGACTCTATGTAAAACAATCTTTTGTTTAATATAATTTACACTTTTATAATGGCATTGACTTTATCTTTCTTCATATTGTTATATTATGATATACTATTGTTGTTTTGATAAAGACCTTGAATATACTATAGTGTATGTAAGATGTGGTAGCACATGGGGATGACTATCATGAAGCACATCTTATAGTCACTGTATATTCTAAACTGTTCCTAGTCAATTGAGCCGTCCGCAATAAGGATAAGGATCGCTCGAGATTGAGACTAGCATTTGCGATGCCGAGTACTACGTTTCATTGGTATGGAACATAGAGATGTTGAAAGCATGCAAATGGATATTCATATGATGAATGATCGAACTACCCTATTCGGACTTTCCAAGTGGTTATCACTTATCGAGTGGATAAAGTCTGCGGTTTTGGTTATACACCATTAGTCCTTATTACTTGAAACATCATTGAGACTCTATATGCTAGTACTGTACTTTGACGTTTACCGACTCTATTGGGGTCATCAGGTGTCGGGATTGGGTACAGTTACGACACATATAGGAGTCGATGCTTTGTTGTCAAGGATTCACCACATACTTGCGAGTGTGGATATCCTATGCGATCTGAGGAGATATTAGTGTGACGAATCTCTGGCCAGAGTACATGATGTGTTTTAGGTTAATGGGTTATCCTAGTAACACATGCGATGTCACTAATAGATCTCCAAGATGTTATGCATAGTTATAGAATCTCGAATGACTCTCGATATACCAATGGTTGTTGATTCGATCGGGATATTTGGTTGAAGGGACCGTACTGTACGCTAACCAAAATCTACTGGTTCTTGCAGGCACTATCAGTAATACCTAGGGAATCATGGGGCGATGTTGCTAGGCGCTCTTACCATGATTCGATGGGTAAGTCGGAAATTGTTGTTCCAAGTCACAAGGAGTTGTGAGCCCACGGCTAGCTGTATTCCTGAACCATTGAGGGTTACACAAGTAATGGATTACTAAAACCCCGTAGAGATAGTTAAATTTAAAGAGTTAAATTTAATGAAAGAGAAGTTGGACTTCTTAACTAAAGGGAGTGGGATTTTCTAAAATGACATAGGGATGGGCATTTTTGGAAATCATTGAATTCGGATTCAGAAAAATTATCTTGACTCTAAAAGATGCAGAAATGGTTTCTGTGCACATTGGTGAAATTAGTTTATCAATCGGAGTCACGATGAATTTTATATTAATTTCTACAATAACAGGCTTGGCTTGTTGGGCTTAAGTTATGGATTGTGGGCTTTAAGGAGTTAGAGTCCTGATACAATTATAACTAGAAATTATCTATAAATATATGTGCAGTGTTCGAAAATTTCATGCAATTAATTATTAGAATTTTCGAAAACACCACATATTATTTTCTAAGGGTTTTTCGAAAATCCTTGTCCCTTTTCGGAGAAAATTCAGTCTTGTGATTTTTGTGAAAAATTACAATTCTGAATTAACAGATCATATCTGTTTATTCTCTACGCAAACTTCTGATTGATTTCTAGTGCAGTCAATCAGAGGGTTTTGTTTTTCTATTCGTGGACCTGATTGAAGAAACGTTCGTTCATCAGTTCCGGGGATATACAACAAGAGCAGATTAAATTTTGTTGGTGTCCATAATCTCGCTTCGAGATTTTAAGGTAAAATATTTAATTGTGATTATTTATTTTACTTACACAAATTTAATCGTGAAAGTTTTGATACCCAGATATGGAATCGTTCCATATTAATAAAATAAATTTTTTAACTTTCGCTGCACCGGGTTGAAAGAGTGGGTTCCCGGTGAGCCAACTTGTGGCTAAGGGCTTTTATGACTCTATGTATAAACAATCTTTTGTTTAATATAATTTACACTTTTATAATGGCGTTTACTTTATCTTTTATCATATTATTATGTTGTGACATACTATAAGATGTTTAGATGAAGACCTTGAATATACTAAGATGTGGTGGCACATGGGGATGGCTATCATGAAACACATCTTATAGTCACTGTATATTCTAAACAGTTCCTAGTCGATTGAGCCGTACGTTAATAAGGATAAGGATCGCTCGAGATTGAGACTAGCATTTGCGATGCCGAGTACCACGTTTCATTGGTATGGAACATAGAGATGTTCAAAGCATGCAAATGGATATTCATACGATGAATGATCGAACTACCCTATCCGGACTTTCCAAGTGGTTATCACTTATCGAGTGGATAAAGTCCGCGGTTTTGGTTGTACACCATTAGTCCTTACTACTTGAAACATCATTGAGACTCTATATGCTAGTACTGTATTTTGTCTTGTTTACCGACTCTATTGGGGTCATCAGGTGTCGGGATTGGGTACAGTTACGACACATATAGGAGTCGATGCTTTGTTGTCAAGGATTCACCACATACTTGCTAGTGTGGATATCCTATGCAATCTGAGGAGATATTAGTGTGACGAATCTCTGGCCAGAGTACATGATGTGTTTTAAGAAATGGTTTCTTAGTAGCACATGCGATGTCACTATTTGATCTTCAAGATGCATTCCATAGTTATCGAATCTCGAACGACTCTCGATTTACCAATAGTTGTTGATTCGATCGGGATATATGGATGAAGGGACCGTACTGTACGCTAACCAAAATCTATTGGTTCTTGCAGGCACTATCAGTGATACCTAGGGAATCATGGGGAGATGTTGCTAGGCACTCTTACCATGATTCGATGGGCAAGTCGGAAATTGTTGTTCCGAGTCACAAGGAGTTGTGAGCCCACGGCTAGCTGTATCCCTGAACCATTGAGGGTCACACAAGTAATGGATTTTTAATCCCCATTGAGATAATTAAATTTAAAGAGTTAAATTTAATGAACAAAGAAGTAGGACTTCTTATATCAGAGTAGAAGAGTAAGATTTCCTAAAATGACATAGGGATGGGCATTTTTGGAAATCACTGAATTCGGATTCAGAAAATTTATCTTGACTCTAAAAGATGCAGAAATGGTTTCTGTGCACATTGGTGAAATTGGTTTATCAATCTGAGTCACGATGAATTTTATATTAATTTATGAACATGCGGGCTTTGCTTGTCAGGCTTGAACTTATGACTAATGAGCCCTAAGCTGTTAGCAGCCCACATTATAAATAAGTTATTGCAGTACAGAAATTACACAACAGAGGTCACAAAATTTTCGAAAACCCTAGCTGTTTTCTCTCTAGTGGCCGCCGCCCCTCTCCCCTCTCTCTGTTCGAAAATTCCAGCCTGTGAATTTCGAATTTGCAGTCTGGTTTAACGGATCAAATTCGTTAATTATCTTCGTAGAAACTTCTGATAGATTTTCTAGTGCAATCTATCAGAGGGATTAAACTTCTGTTCGTGGACCTGATTGAAGAATTGTTCGTTCATCAGTTCCTGGGATATACAACAAGAGCAGAGTTATCTGTTGGTGTCCATAATCTCGTTTCGAGATTCAAGGTAAAAATTTAATTGTTATTTAATTTTTACACGCACAATTTAATCGTAAAATTTTGATACCCATGATATGGAATCGTTCCATATAAAATTTTAAAACTTCCGCTGCACCGGGTATCAATTCTGATTGATCTGAACACCGTTCTCCAACACGGGTATCAATTCTAATTGATCTGAACACAGTTTTGCAACAATAATACCCAGCCAAACCCATGAAACTACGTATCTCAGGAACAGATGTAGGTCTAGACCAATTGATCACTGCCTCGACTTTACTTGGATCAACAGATATACCATCTCCGGATATGATATGTCCAAGAAACACTACCTGTTTAAGCCAAAACTCACATTTCGACAGTTTAGCATACAATTTCTCAGCTCTTAGAGTCTTCAACACAGTTCTCAAATGTTCGAAATGATCAATCAAATTCTTCGAATATATCAGAATATCATCAATAAATATTATAACGAAGTCATCGAGATATTTCTGAAACACATGGTTCATCAAAGCCATAAACACCGCTGGAGCATTCGTCAGACCAAATGGCATAACTATAAACTCATAGTGGCCATACCTGGTTCTAAAAGCAGTTTTTAGAATATCAGAATCTCTAACTCTCAACTGATGGTAGCCAGATCTCATATCGATCTTGGAATACACAGCAGAACCCTACAACTGATCAAATAAATCATCAATACGAGGCAAAGGGTATTTTTTCTTTACCGTTGCCTTGTTCAGTTGCCGGTAGTCGATACAAAGTCTCATGGAACCATCTTTTTTTTCTGACAAATAATACTGGAGCACCCCAAGGAGAAACACTGGGTCGAATGTATCCCTTGGCCAGTAAATCTTCCAATTGTTCTTTCAATTCTTTCAATTCCACTGGTGCCATTCAATAAGGTGCTTTAGAAATAGGTGCAGTGCCTGGTATCAGTTCTATATTGAAATCAATCTCACGATACGGAGGTAGTCTCGGAATTTCATCGGGGAAAACATCCGCAAATTCACTAACCACCGGCAAATCAGCCAAGTTCGGGCTTGTTTTCAGAACATCAACTATATATACAATAAATCCCTCTGCTCCTTTATGCAAAAGTCGAGTCATAGATAATACTGAAATCAGAGGAATCTTAGCACGAGAACCCTTACCATAGAATTTCCATTCTCCAGCCATCTCGGGTCTGAATCTCACTACCTTCTGAAAACAATCTACGGTAGCTCTGTACTTGGTTAGCATATCAATTCTGATAACGCAGTCAAAATCAGACAAACCAAGCACAATACAGTCTATCTCTATCCCATTACCATCATACTATAGCAAACAATTCCCAACTCTCTGTATAGATATAAGACCTCTCCCCAAAGGGGAAGAGGCAGTTACTACAACAGGTAATGATTCAACAGGCAAAGCATGTAATGATGCAAATCGTGCAGAGATAAATGTATGGGATGCACCTGTATCTATCAATACATATGCAGGATAACCATAAAAGAACAGTTACCTGTAATCACATCATCTGGTGCTCCCTGTGCCTGTTCCTCTATCAATGCAAAGACATGAGCATGTTGTCTCGAAGGCTGACTACCCGTCTGACTCCCTCCTGGCCCTGTCTGTTGTTGTGGGTGTGGTGGTTGGAAGGAATGAATAGAAGAGGCTTGCCTCGCAGGTTGAGCCACTGATCGTGATGACTCTGTATCTCGTGACTGTCCAGAACCTCTTTGAGGACACACCCTCGCAAAATGGCCCGGCTGATGGCATATATGGCAACTCCCAAATACACCTCGGCACTGATCAGTCGGATGACTTCCACCACAACTGTTACAAAACATTCCAGACTTCGGTTTTGAACCACTAGAACTCAAAGAACTGCTCCCAAAACTCTTAAACTGTTTTCCTCGAGCTTGCCAAAATGTCTTCTTACCACTGCTACTGCCACCACTTTCAAATAGAGGAGGTTGTTGTGAGATTGGAGCTGGGGGTTATGACTGTCTCGGAGGCTGAGCGGTATACGAAGCTCCTCGCTGCTGTATCAAACCAGCTTCCGCTCCTTTGGAATTGTTTAAAGCTTCAGAAAGTATTTGGTCGCTTTGTATTCACCAAAGTAAATACCTCTGGAGTCAGTCCATTAATAAACTGATCAGCCATAGCCTCGTCACTATCAACAACATGTGGAGCAAAACATAGTAAAGTAGAAAACTTTGCAGCATATTCTTCAATGTTTAAGTTCCCCTGCTTCAGATTAGCAAATTCAGCACCCTTGTCTTTGCGGTAAGACACTGGAAAGAAGCGTTGGTAAAACTCAGTTTTAAAGACTGTCCAGGTGAGTACAGTTACTCTATGCTCCAAAGCCTTCTTGGTTGTGAACCACCAACTCTTTGCAACCTCATGCAATTGGTGCCCTATCAATCGAACTCTCCGCTCATCCCCATAATCAAGTGAATCAAATAACATTTCCATATTATCGAGCCAACCCTCACATTCAACTGCATTCTCAGTACCTTTTAGTGTTGGCGATTTGTAGGATTGAAATCGTTTCAACAATGTTTCCATTGGAGTAGCAGTCATATCTGTCATATCTCGAGAGGTACTTCCCTGTTCATTACTCGGAATTGCGGTAACTTGAGGCACTGTCGGTGTTACCACTGTATGTTCTGGCAGAGTAGTATGAACTGTCTGCTCTGACATAGGAGTAGGAACCTGTGGTCTAAGAGGAGGTCGTCCTGGTCGTCGAGACTTATCTCATTACCAAAATGGTTAGGATACCATAATCATCAAATCTATCTCAGTCCTCCTCTGATCATCTTACCTCTGATCAAGACTCGGTTCTGATTCAATCTTTAAATAAAGAATCGAGGTATTCAGATAAAACATGCTTCCAATCAATTCAGATAATCAGGTAGCATTTCATAAACAACATAACACATGCCTTTATCGCGTCAGATAGTCCAAGAAACATGTGTCTTACACAATCGTAAAACATACTTTCAAATATAATTACAAAATCAAATAATTAAATACTTGAAAGTAAAACATGCTAGCACTTAAAACATGTAAATTAATCATGTAAATAAATCATATCATGCTAACATACACAAGCAAGGAAGATGACTCGATCTACCCCACTTGCTATCTAACTCAGTCCAGAATTTTCTCGCTTTGATACCACCTGTTGTGGCGACCCGAGCACTAATCTCTCATTTCAATACAATTCATATAAGATGCAAAGATTAAAGCCAAGCATCAAAGATTAAATAAATAATTTTTTTTAATAATGCAGCACCTCGCTCGATCGGATGAAAGCGTCCGATCGAGCGAGCCAAGAGAACTCAGTTCTCTGTTTATGCGATTCAATGGCCGCGCTCGATCGGTGATACTCACCCGATCGAGCGGGCTCATTGTCCAGAAAATCCAACAGAAGTTTCTTGCTGTCAAAACGAGTCCCTTCATCCATTTTTCATCTAGCATCACCTCATACATGGTCTATACATAATCATAGGCTAACATCATTATCAACATTCCATCTTGAAAGTCATTGCAAGCATGAATCCTAACAGAATGTAAGTTGATAAGAATAAGTTCATACCAAAGCCTTGAATATAATCTCAAACTAGATTCATATATCATACATGAAACATCTTTACACAAGAATTTTATGCTACAACAAGTTGAGTCTTAAGAATTTACATAAACCATCTCAAGTCTTATGAACATCATCAAGACAACAACTTAATAGCCAACAAGTCTTGGCATAAGTAACTACAACATGATCATGCCTCTGGACTCAACACAAAGCATTGACAGCACAATGGACATCTAAACTCGGATCACCACTCTATTCTCTCATTCTTCGTTCTTCAAACTCGCTTGTGCCCTGTTCCATTCCCGCCTATTGCCATGACACATACAACACAACAATAGCCGGATATCACCGGTGAGAAAAGTATTTCCCAGTAAAAGCAACTAACATGAAAATCAATTCACATATATCAAACTCATGATATAGAATAAAAGACAATGCATGCCTTAAAAACAGATTCTCTCAAACCATCTCTCATTTCGTCGGTTGGGATCCCGAGAAGAAGATATCGTAGCTAAACCACCGACACTCCCAATCGAGGTGAGGATACTTATCTTACTTCTCTAGACTTTGAAGCCACCATACATGCAATTCGGACGCTAGGCTAACTCAACCACCCAGGCCATACATATATAGTTCCTCAAATCATCTAATCGAACGTTTCCGTTCATTTCAAAATCAAAGAATAAGTCTCACAAGATGAATGCAACATATATCATCATAATAGCATTCATTAACATCATAGACTCATTCAACAATTCATAGAAGAGCACATAAAAGCAAACAAGCAAATAAGTATGTGATTTAGGGAACTCGATACAAACCATCTCGAGTTATAATCCCATTCAAATAATAGTCCACTTTTACCTTTCAAATGTGATGTTTAAGGTGTCTTCTAGCTGTCCAATCTGTACAAGTAACAACCATGAGCCTTGTCTCAAAATCTGCATTCTAACATAATCTGAAATGAATTGTAGAACATGTACAAACATCAGCTACAACTCATACATATCTCAGTCCCATGTACAATAGCAAAACAGCTTCAAGTCATTAGTTCGGCGGCGTAACGACATAAAGTCAGCAACCGAAACTCAAAGCTACCTAACCTCTCAATCATATAAAATATATATCAGTTTTAAACCACTAAAACCCAGCATATCAGATGCTAAGAATGTCAAACTAAAGCTGCTAAATCATCACAATAGCATACAATCACCATTTCTGAATCCATCTTCAATATAACAAAACATAGAAGTTCAACAACATCAATTCATAATCAAATCTGATCTCTGCCATTTTCGAATTATCAAACCATGATGAATCAACATAAAACTTACATCAAATCGAAGGCCTTGTCACGAGGATTCCAAAACACCTTTCGGAATCGAATTCAAGTAACCGGAACAAAAGATATGGAACTTGAAAGAAGAAGAAGAAGCTTGAGATTCTTGATTCTCTATCTCTCGGTTATTCCTCCTAATTTTCTGAAGAAAATTGATGTTATACACGTGAATACATGCCAGAATAACAAGTGTCCAACAACTTTTCCAAAATTTGCACTTTGGCCCCTCAAGTCTTCACTAAATGCAATTTGGTCCTCAATTTTTCATTCCATTCAATTTCAATCCTAAATAATTTAAGAATATTAGAATTTAAATCAAAACTCTAAATATTCCCAAATTAAATATTCTCGGATTAAAATTAAATAATTTCGGGTGTTACATATGTAGTACCTTTATTTTTAAATCAAGTATATTTATTTCTATATATAGTACTAAGGATTTTAAAAAAAATCAGTAGTAGTAAGTATGCGTCGTTTCAATTAGAGGGGAGGAACCTTAAATAATTAATTTGAGAATTTATGAAATTTTAGGGCTAATTTTTTAGTTTCAGAAATTTAGGTACTGAATTAATGTTTTAAGTTTAACCAAGAACTAAATTGATGTTTTGGCTTTGACTAGTCTATAAAAAATCAAATAAATTATATTGTATGGATTTTCCCCCATTCGAGTAGAATAACGAGAAGAGAAGAAGGGAAAGAGTTGGACACCATATTTGATTGTTTTACTCTGGTCTGCCCTCATCCAATCTTTAGATTTTAAAGATAACGATATATATGGAATCCCAGCGTCGAAGGCTACATTATATGCAATTTTGGTAAGATTTTACCAAGTTTTAAATTTTGGGTTATGTTCGATTTGATATTTGAGTTTATAAATATGTTCTTGACTTGATAAAGATGGTATATCTAAGAGGGTTTGAGAAAAATACCATCGTTTTAGCATGTTTTATTTTTGACATGATTTTGAGAAATCCCTGATTTTGTGGAGGAAGGATTTCGAAATATTGGTGATGAATTTGTGATGTTTAGTTGTTGTTGTTGAGTTGATTTTGATGTTGAGAATTTGGAAATATCCCATTTTTAACCGTTATGCTGTAAGATTGATTTTGAAAGAGTTTATTGGGTTTTTTGTTGAGCCGAGAATTTGAGAAATGATATTGTGCTATTATATTATCCATTTCAGATCTGAATTGGAGTTTTTTCGGTTCAAGGTTCAAGAATTTGAGTGGTTGAGAAATTCGGTCGAGGTTGGTTGGTTTTATTTGTTTTAAAATGCCAAAGTTTGATCAAATAGACTTGTTTGGGTTTGATTGAGTTAAATCATTTCAGAGATTTGAGCTTTTCCAGAATTTTAAAGATTCGAAGGTATGGGCTGACAATGAAAAGAATGAGATTGAATCCTCAAGAATGTCATGATATTTCTCGAGCCCTTAAACCACACACTTGCTTGCTTAAATATTATTTGATCATGAGATTTGATATAATGGCATGATTTATTATTCTTTCATTTTAGCTCGATGATTATCGATATTTACGTTCATGCTATTTACACGATTTGAATGAGATGACATCTAATATTTAGATGTTCGTATTAAGAAGAGATTTTGATTTATTTAATTGCATCAAATCATTCGTATTGAGCCAGATTTTTTTGAGCTTTGTTGGCAGAGTTTCCATTATTAAAGTGGATGTCTGGGTCTATATTTGACTAGCATAGGATGCAGAGCACCTCTATGACCAAAATAATCGATATAGTTGTGTCCAAGTCCGGGGTTGAGAAGCCCAACACCCACCCCGATCGAAAGAGTAGGTGGTAGTGTTGCGTTTACTTTTCCCTTGGGATCCCTAGAGCTGAGATTCAGAATGAATCTGAGATTTGATTGCCCATATTTGTTGAGCATGCATTTCATTCAGCATCATTCATTTGAGACTACTTATGAATGTTAGATTATGGTTTTGAAATGCATTAATGCTTATATATGTTCCTGTCATTCATATTGAGTTTATTCTCACCGGCTTTTCGATTGTTGCTTTATCTTGTGTGTGCATTGAGACAGTGGTTCAAGGTCAAGATTTAGAGGACCTTGAGGGCTATGGGATTAAGAGTAGAAGTGGAGCTCGGGTTTAGGTTTCAAGTTGTTTGAAATTATTTTTGAAAAATGTCGAACAACTGTATTTTCAAACTTTTCGTATCTATAAAAGTTTCCTTCCCGATATAATTAAAACACTGATCTTTAAGACGGGGCGGGGCTCAATAATACTGCGCGAGTGCGCATAAGTCTCTGACTCCAATTCTTCACTCTCACAGAAAGTTGCACGTTTGCTCATGTTTCTTCTCTTTAGCGCTACTTTAGCGCTAACTTTCCAAGCCCAAACAAAATAGCCCAATAGCTTTTCTTCCTTTTCTCGTTTCTTTTCTTTCACTCTTTTCTTTACTGCTTCCTTTTTTATTTTCTTTTCTTCGCAAATTCTTATTTTTCTTCTCTTTTCCACAATACTTCACTAATTTCCTACAATCACAAAAACAACAAAACTCCGCATAAATCTGCTCAAAACCAATAATTAACAATTAAAATCATAATTAATTTAAGTGTATAAAATACGATTATCAAATACTTATGTTGACAAAGAAAAATACTATCACTCAATTGGTTAACTTGCAATCCAAGAAAAAAGGTTAATTCTTCTACCATACTAATTTCAAAAGTAGAAGACATGAATTCAACAAAACTATCAACATGCTTTTGAGAAGAAGCACCAAAGATAATGCCATTCACATAAACTTAACAAATAAGCCTTTGGCCTTTTGAATAAAAAGGAGTTTGTCAACCTTACCTCGTTTGAAGCCAATTTCGAGCAACTACTCGGTCAACCTACCATACCAAGCTCGTGGAGCTTGCTTCAAACCATAAAGTTTATTCTTCAACTTGTAAACATGATCCAAGTGGTATGGATCCTCAAAGCCTTTAGGTTGCTTCAAATACACTTTCTCATTTAAAATACCATGCAAAACGCAATTTTTACATCCATTTGGTAAATTTTTATACCCATATGACATGCAATAGCAAGAAACAGTCGGACTGAATCAATGCGGGCAACAGGAGCGAAGGTTTCATCAAAATCAACCCCTTCAACCTGCGTATGCCCTTGAGAAACCAACCTTGCTTTGTTCCTAATGATGTTTCCTGATTCATCGGTTTTATTTTTTAAAATCCATTTTGTACCAATGGCATTACCATGATCAGGAGGTGGAACTAAAAACACACATCATTTCGGACAAATTTCTCAAGTTCGTCGTGCATGGAATTTACCCAAAATTCATCTTTCAAAGAATCATTGACATTATTAGGTTCAATATTGGAGACAAAACAAAAATGCATTACTTATGAGTACACGGAACTCATGCGTTCTAACCCAACCATCTTGCGATAGTCAACTTTTTCCTTGGCTCGAGTTTGCCTTGTTCCATGAACATCTCCAATAATTTGTGATGATGTATGATTCTTCTGTATCTTGCTTGGAATGTATTTTTCAGTACCTTAGTTTCCTCATCATTTTGAGAATTTTATTTATGAACAGTTTCTGGAGGAACCAGTGTTGTGTTTGGTATTGTAACACCAGGGACAACACTGTGTTCTTCGAGAGAAATTTCCAGCAAGCCTTCAATATCATCTTCAGCATTTTTTTCCTTTGAGATCTTCACAATCATAAAAAACAACATTAATAGATTCCATAATTGTTCTAGTCCTAAGGTTATACATCCTATATGCACGACTATTAATGGAATAACCAAGGAACAAACACTTATCACTCTTGAAATTAAATTTTGCTAGGTGATTTCTATCATTCAAAACATAGCACACACAACCAAAAATATGAAAATAATTGAGATTTGACCTCTTTCCCATGATGATTTCATAGGAACTCATTGAAGAACCACTTCTCAAATAAACAAGATTGGAAATACGGCATTCTGTGTTTAATGCTTCTTTCCAAAATTTCTTGGAGATATTTTTTGAGTTTATCATCACCCTAGCCATCTCCTGCAATGTCTCATTCTTCCTTTCGGCAATTCCGTTCTGTTGAGGAGTTTTTTGAGCGGAGAAATCTTGTGAAATGCCCTTCTTATCACACAAAGAAGAAAAAGATGAGTTCTCAACTTCCTTTCCATGATCAGTTCTGATCCTTGCTACCGTGAAAATATGTAGGTTAGTAATCTTGGTAAATAATTTATTAAACACATCAAAAGTGTTTGATTTTTCTATAAGAAATCTCACTCATGTAAAATGATAAAAATCATCAACATATACCAAAGAATACTTCTTACCTCCATAACTTTCAACTTCCATTGGACCCATCAAATCCATTGTAAAAGTTCAAGACACCGTGTTGTCCCACAGTGTTGTAACACGGGGTGCGAAACACGGGTTTGCTTACCTTTTTGGCATGCACCACAAACATATGGAACACCAGAATTTAAATTTGGAAGGCCTCTTACAGTTTCAAAATTACTCAAATTCTTTAAAGTCTTGAAATTTACATGTCCAAGCTTTCGGTGCCATAAACTAAACTCATCAACCTTTGAGTGCCTACAAGCCAATTCCTCACCAAGTTGGTAGTAGTTATCAACTGATCTTGTACCTGTCATAACACATTGATTAGTATTATCAAAAACTTCACAAGTATTTTTATCAAACTTCACATGCAAGTAAACATCACACAGTTGACTAATTGAAATAAGATTCGCATTAAGTCCTTCAACGTGCAACACATTATGAAGCTTTGGAAATCCTTCCACATTGAGTGTTCCTTTGCCAACAATTCTTCCTTTTGCATGTAGTGACCCTGCATGGAATCACCTACTAACTGGCAACTAATAGCATGCATTAAACTTAATACAGCAAAATACTTAACAGAGTAAAACGTGCGGAAACTTAATCCATAATTTACATATCAGCTTTAGTAAAACAAGTTCAGGCCTAATACTGTAGTGATACAACCATATCAAAAAAATTAAAGTAAACTGTCTAAAACATTTTTACAGCTAAACAAATCCTGCTGTATAAAATCCCCTGAAAAGCTCCGACTCCCTAGTCCTGCCTCGAGCTACCGGCTCCGTCCATCCGGCGACCTGCCCCATGGAATAGGGTGTCCAAGATAACAATCAGGACATGAGCGCTAACGCCCAGTACATAAACATGAGTACACGTATATATATGATGAATGCAACATGATGACTGGTAAAGGGTCATCTGAATAGTCATGCTCAGTACCGACGCCATATGAGTGTTTCCACCGCACGGATCAACCTTTGGGTGCAATCACACTCTTCTAGTACACCAGAGTAGTCAGACATACATGTCCCCGCCATCACGGCACTCTCAGTGACAGACTATCGAGTATAGAGCTGAGCGGCTCTATAATCAGGTATATCAAGGTATAGGCTCAACGTGTATGTGCACATGATATATAAGTATAGAAAGCGGTAAAACATACATCATGACACATAATAATGCCAAATAAATGCAACATATAAACATGTTTACTCGCTGCCAATCTCAGTCAATGTGTACGTACCTCTAGGCTAGTTCAAGTCTATTAGGATCCTAGGTTCCAATCCTATATTGAAAAGTTCACCGTATCACTACACAAGTTCTATAAGCCTTAACTAAGCTAATAAGTACTCCTAAAAATTAAATAGATTCCCGGACCATACCTTCGTCCGTAGTAAACCCTTTGATGTCGCTGACTCTGGATGACTATAACAACTTCTTTGTTATTCCAGAATCTCACTATTACCAATTGGGCCCTCTATATAACGATTACTATAAATTTAACACTCGGAATACTTGATTTATATCTAATTTCCCGTCCGAATGGCTCTATTTATAGGCAAAATCTTCCGGAGTTCGGAACCTTCGAAGTGGGGTTCGGACCCTCTGAACCTGCATGTATGACACTTGTCAAAAATCGCGGATTAGTCATCTAGCATTGCTGTCTGGGGGAGTTCGGAGCCTCCTAAGAGCTGGGTTCGGATCCTTTGAACTTGGTATCTGAGTTCGGATGCTTCGAACTCATTTCGGTGCCTCCGAACTGTCTGAGACCCCCGGGACCCTTCCTACCATTTTCGGACGTTACGAGGCTGATTTTTCACTTATTTTTACCAACTAAGGACTCCTTAATCATGTTTTGCCACTTTTAAAATTATATGCCATATCATAGCATGTAAAGTGGAACTTGGATACTACCTTTATATGTAGCACTCCATCTGGTAATTCTGAAGTCCTATTAAGACCTGGAATTGGTTAATTACTAGCCTTTAATCATGTTTAACATATCATTATCTTAAAATGGAATATGGGTTACTACATTCTCCCCACCTTTAGACATTTCGTCCGCAAAATAGAATCTAAAGATAAATCAAGATAACAATTATATGAAACATCAAATCATGTTTTATTACAACAACTGTAATTACATCTTTAATCAAAAGTACAAAGCAAACAACTCAGGATATTTCGCTCACATACGATTCTCGGTTTTCCAAGTTGCTTCTTCAACGCCTCGACGTTGCCACTGTACCATCACAAGTGGTATAGTCTTGTTCCGAATAACTTTCTCCTTCCTGTCTAGGATACGGAGTGGTCGTTCAACATAAGACATATCTGGCTCTAGCTGAACATCAGTAGGCTGAATAATATGTGATTCATCAGCTATGTACTGTCGAAGTAACGACACATGAAAAACATCATGTATACTGGAAAGATATGGCGGTAACGCCAAACGATATGCAACATCTTCGATCTTCTCCAGTATCTGGAAATTCCTGATAGGAGTCATTTTTGTGTGTTATTTTGCTTTGTTTTGCATTCATTTTGTTTACGTTGTGTCTGTTATTTTCCATTCTTGTTTCGTTTATTGTTTTTTTTTATTTTCATTCACAACCCTTGCAACCACATTACAAACGACTCAAACGAACAAAAAAAACACTAAAACAAAATGAAAACACTGTTATTTGATTATGTGCAGGATATTTTCAGGAACCATTAGAAACTGCACTTATATCTGAGCATGTGGACGATTTCAGTGATGAAATTGAAGAGATGACTGCATATTTGAATGACAACCAATCATGGAGAAGAGGTGGAAAGCTTAGACTTGAAGATCTTGGCGATCGGAAGGATTTAGTCCTTCAGAAACCAAGCATTGAGGAACCACCCACTTTGGAATTGAAACCATTGCCTACCCATCTCAAATATGTATTTTTAGGTGAGAATGATAATTTACCTGTCATAATTTCGTCTTCTTTGACAGGTGAGATGGAGGCCAGATTAATGGATGTGCTCAAGTATCACAAGAGTGTATTTGCTTGGAAAGTGGCAGATATCAAAGGAATAAATCCGTCCATATGCATGCACAAGATCTTAATGGAAGAGAGCATCAACCCATTAGTCCAACCACAGAGGAGACTAAACCCAAAGATGCAGGAAGTTGTAAAAGCTGAGACGATCAAACTGTTGGGCACAGGTATCATTTATCCTATTTCTGATAGTCCATGGGTGAGTCCAGTGCAGTGTGTACCAAAGAAAGGGGGGATAACTGTCATAAAGAATGAGAATAATGAATTAATACCTACTAGGACAGTTACAGGTTGGCGTGTGTGCATAGATTATAGAAAATTAAATGACGCGATGCGTAAGGATCATTTTCCTCTCCCGTTCATTGATCAAATGCTAGAGATATTGGCTGGGTATGAGTTTTACTGTTTTTTAGATGGGTACTCAGGATACAATCAAATAGTGATTGCACTTGAAGACCAGGATAAAACAACTTTCACTTGCCCATATGGTATGTTTGCCTATAGACGTATGCCTTTCGGATTGTGTAACGCTCCTGCTACTTTTCAGAGATGCATGACTGCCATTTTTCATGATATGGTCGAAAATTTTTTAGAAATTTTCATGGATGATTTCTCTATTTTCGGTCAATCTTTTGATGCATGTTTGCATAACTTGAATTCTGTGTTAATGAGATGCGAGGAGACAAATTTGGTGCTGAACTGGGAGAAGTGTCATTTCATGGTGACAGAAGGTATAGTTCTGGGTCACCAAATTTCTTAACAGGGGATCGAGGTGGACAGGGCCAAGGTGCAAGTTATTCAAAATTTACCTCCGCCCACAACAGTCAAGGGAGTTAGAAGTTTCTTAGGACATGCTGGTTTTTATCGGCGATTTATTATGGATTTTTCAAAAATTGCCAAACCTCTGTCTTCTTTGCTAATGAAAGATGCCCCTTTTGATTTTGATTTAAACTGTTTGCAGGCCTTTGAGGTGTTGAGAGAAAGACTGGTGACTGCGCCAGTACTGACATTGCCAAACTGGGATCTTCCATTTGAGGTAATGTGCGATGCCAGTGACTATGTTGTTGGTGCGGTACTCGGCCAACGAATAGACAAGGTATTCCGAACTATCTACTACTCTAGTAAGACTCTTAATGAAGCTCAGCTGAATTATGCCACCACTAAAAAGGAGTTGTTAGTTGTAGTATTTGCACTGGACAAATTTCATTCATACCTTGTACTTTCAAAAATCACAATTTACACAGATCTCTCTGCTATTAAGCACTTGTTGGCAAAGAAAGATGCAAAACCTAGACTGATTAGGTGGATCTTACTTTTGCAAGAATTTGATTTAGAGATCAGGGATAAGAAAGGTGTTGAAAACGTAGTAGCTGATCATCTGTCTAGATTAGAATGCATTCCTGATGATGCACAAAATGAACTAGAGGAAATAGATGATTGGTTCCCTAATGAAAAACTTTTCGCCATAGAGAGTTCACCATGGTATGCACATTTTGCTAATTTTTTGGTCACAAGCACACTCCCACACAATCTATTCTTCCATCAGAAGAAAAAAATTTTATCAGATGTCAAGCATTACTTTTGGGAGGAACCATTTCTGTTTAAAATATGTGCTGACTCAATGATTCGGAGATGTGTGGCGGAAGGAAAAATGCAAAGCATCCTCAGTCATTGTCATGATCGTGAGGTAGGTGGTCATGCTGGGCCAATCAAAACTGCAGCAAAGGTACTTGAATGTGGGTTCTATTGGCCCAACCTTTTTAAGGATGCACGCTTGTTTGTCTTAGCTTGTGATAGATGTCAGCGGATAGGTAATATCTTGAACCGAAATGAAATGCCTTTACATAATATCATTGAGTGTGAGATATTTGATGTTTGGGGAATCGACTTTATGGGACCATTTCCACTTTCTTTGACAAAAAAATACATTTTGGTCGCAGTCGATTATGTTTCAAAATGGGTAGAGGCCGAAGCTTTTGCAACAAATGATGCACAGGTTGTACTGAAATTTTTGAAAAAAAACATTTTTAATCGGTTTGGTACACCCCGTGCAATAATTAGTGATGGTGGCACCCACTTTTGCAATAAACTTTTTGACAAACTCTTAAAGAAATATGGTGTCAAGCATAAAGTCTCTACCCCATATCATCCCCAAACCAGTGGCCAAGTGGAAGTATCCAATCGAGAGATCAAACAGATTTTGAAGAAAAGTGTGAATACTAATTGGAAGGATTGGGCACTTCGACTGGATGATGCCTTATGGGCCTATAGGACAGCATTTAAAACACCTATAGGCACCTCCCCTTATAGATTGTTGTTTGGAAAGACATGCCATTTACCTGTTGAATTAGAGCATAGAGCATATTGGGCTATTAAGACTCTAAACTATGAATTTGCTACTGCAGGTGAAAAAATATTTCTAGAGCTTAATCAACTGGAGGAATTCCGCGACAGTGCATATGACATGACGGTTTCATACAAGGAACGAACCAAGAGAATACATGACAGGCGCATTCGACAGCGGGACTTCAAGGAAGGAGATGCTGTGTTGCTGTTTAACTCCCGGTTAAGATTATTTCCCGGAAAACTGAAGTCTAGATGGTCTGGGCCCTATAAAATCACAAGGGTGTACCCATCGGGGGCCATAGAGATCAAAGATGCCCGTAACGAGTCGTTCATGGTCAATGCTCAAAGGTTAAAACACTATGTGGGGGGTGATGTGGATTTCATGTCAGTCATCACCACATTGACTGACCAAGACTAGTTTGGGAAGGATGAAAAGTCAAGCTCTCGACTTTAAATTGAGAACTACATTATACCTTTTTCTTTTATTTATATGCATTTTTGTTCATTTTAGTAAGTGTTAGAACTTTTTAAGTTAATTACTGTTATTTCTCGAGTGGAGTACTGTCTCTGAAAATTTTTCAAAAATGAGGGGTGCACTCGCGCGGCAGTTTTTTGCCGCCCGTACACCAAAACCCACTGTCTCAGAATTTTTGGAAACGAGGGGGTGCGCTCGCGCGACAGTTTTCTGCCGCCCGCGCACCCAAAGCCACTGTCTAAAATTTTTGACAAAAAAGGGTGTGCGCCCGTGCGGCAATTTTCTACCGCACGGGCGCCTCGCGAAATCTCAGAATTTTTAAAAGCCCGATCCCCTTCTTTCTTTCTTTATTTCCCCTCTTTATTTTCTCTCTAACCCTAAGCTTCCCTCGCCGCCGTCTCTCTCTCATTCTCTTAACATATCTCTTCTCTAATTTTCACAGGTTCATCGCTTGATTTCTCATCTCTATTGACATGGCGCCCAAGAAACAGAAGATTGCTACCTCTAGGGCCAACCCATCCAAATTCATAGATGGAAAATTTGTTTCGGAGGAAGCCAAGGCGAGGTATGAGGAGGCCAAGGCTGCAAGGAATCCAATTGCAGAGAGGGGAATCGATCTCTTTGAAAAACGCACTGCCTCCCTTGGCATCATGGCTCGAGGATGGGCCGAGTTTTGCCGCCAACCTCTCGTGGAGTTAGTCCCGCTGGTCCATGAATTTTATGCCAACGCCGCCGAGCGTACTGATAGCACAGCTTTCGTGCGGGGTAAGATGGTTTCCTTTACTCCCGCTGCTATTAATGAATTATTGAAAACTCCGAATGTAGATGATAGCCAATTTCAGGCATTTAAGGCTAACCCGGATTATAATGAGATCACGGATATCCTATGCTATGATGGCAATGTGTGGAAGGATTCGGTAAAATTTATATCTTTTAAGGAAAAAAATTTGCAGCTAGAGCCGGCCTTGTGGTATGCTTTTCTGACTCACAGGTTGATGTCGGTGTCCCACACCCATGATGTCACAATGAGCAGGGCAGTGCTGCTGTATGCCCTGCACAAGCAATGGCCGCTTAATGTTGGACGGATTATCAACCGAGAGTTATACAATTCCATTCGAACGTCCAACATTTCAATTTTTTTCCCGACCATTGTTTCTTTACTGTGTGTGCAAGCTGGTGTCCCATTCAAGGACACCGAAGAATGGTTGCATCCAATGCAGGCAGTGGATAACACAATTTTGAAAGCAAAACATTCATTCCGCCTCCGAGACTGCCAAACTCCCAGCCAGGCCAGCTCTGGACCCGATCAATCATCAAGGAATGTGCTTAAGCC
This sequence comes from Henckelia pumila, assembly GCF_033568475.1. NCBI lineage: Eukaryota > Viridiplantae > Streptophyta > Magnoliopsida > Lamiales > Gesneriaceae > Henckelia > Henckelia pumila. The sequence goes on from NC_133123.1 coordinate 232,890,566, forward strand.
ATCCCCTGCTCGCCGCACAACGAATGAATTTTTGAGCAAAATCTCGGCTTGGGTGCAACACATGGAAAAAAGCCAAGAGGTGAACGCCACCTACAATGAATCCACCAATGCCATGATGCGAGGACTGCTCGCAAATGCTGGGATGGACCCGGCCGCTTATCCAGTACCACCGCCATATCCTCCACCGTTCCAATTCCAATATGCTCCACCGGTTCGGGATCTGCCTGAATACATGAATGAGGAGGAGTCTGATTAGTACCAGGGGAGTTTTTAGTGATTTTTGTTTTTAATTTCTTTTTGTTTGTTTTTAGATTTGGTGGTGTTAAGTAGCATTGGGGACAATGCTTGTCTTTAGTTTGGGGAGGGTGTGTGTCTTTTGTGTTTTCATTTTGTTTTAGTGTTTTCTTTGTTCGTTTGAGTCGTTTGTAATGTGGTTGCAAGAGTTGTGAATGAAAATAAAAAAAAAAACAATAAACGAAACAAGAATGGAAAATAACAGACACAACGTAAACAAAACGAATGCAAAACAAACGCAAAACAAAGCAAAATAACACACAAAAACGACTCCTATCAAGGCCCAATGTAACGAGGTGACAACTTTCCTTTCACACCGAATCTCATCAACTTCCTGAAAGGTGATACTCTCAAGAACACATATTCACCAGGCTTGAACTGCAGTGGTCTGCGGTGAATATTAGCATAACTGGCTTGCCGATCTTGAGCAGCTTTGATCCTTCGCTTGATCAAAACTACCTTGTCTACAATCTGCTGCACCAACTCAAGACCCTCGACTTGTCGTTCTCCTATCTCATCCCAGAATAACGGAGTACGACACCGTCGACCATACAATGCCTCGAAAGGTGTCATATCAATACTACGATGATAACTGTTATTGTAAGAAAATTCGATCAAAGTTAATTGATCCTGCCAAGATAAGCCAAAGTCCAAGACAGAAGAACGTAGCATATCCTCCAGTGTACGAATAGTGCGCTCTGACTGCCCATCAGTCTCCGGATGATATGCAGTGCTCAAACTCAGAGTGGTACCCAACGCTTGCTAAAAACTATCCCAAAAACGTGAGGTAAATCGCGGGTCTCTATCACTAACAATGCTCACTGGAATTCCATGTAATCGCACTATCTCCTGGATGTATAAACGTGACATGCGATCATAAGAATACTCCCGGTTGTAAGGAATGAAATGTGCTGATTTCGTCAAACGGTCAACAATGACCAAGATAGAATCACACTGATGTGAAGTCATAGGCAAGTGGGTGACAAAATCCATAGTCACATGCTCCCACTTTCATTCGGGAATCTCAAGATTCTGCAGTAGTCCACCTGGTCGTCGGTGTTTAGCCTTGACCAGTTGACAAACCAAACATCTCGAAACAAACTGATATACACTCTGCTTCATCTCTTTCCACCAGAATCTAGTTCGCAAGTTCTTATACATTTTCATGCTTCCAGGATGAACTGACAATCGACTCCTGTGAGCTTGAGAAAGAATATCATTCCTGAGCTCCGCAACATCAGGTACAATCACCCTATTCGATAAGCACAATAAACGATCTTTCTGATAATGGAATCCAGATGTATTAACCCCATTGGCTAGACGTGTCAAACGCTGAGTCTTAACATCAGATATCTGAGCTTCCCTGATCCGAGAATACAATGCTGGCTCAGATAATATAGTATACAAACGAATTCCATTTCTTCCTTTCTTGTGCTTGAGTGTAAAACTCAATGAACAGCACTCCTGAACCATATGAGATATTTCACTAGTCTGAAGTGCAGAAAGTCTCACCTGCCAACTCAAGGCATCAGCAGTAAGATTAGCAGAACCTGGATGATATTTGATTTCACAATCATAATCCTTCAAGAGATCCAAACAGCGTCTCTGTCGCATATTCAACTCCGCCTGAGTGAATATAAATATTTCAGACTCTTGTGATCCGTGAATATCTCAAATTTCTCGCCATAAAGATAATGTCTCCAAATCTTGAGCGCAAATACAATGGCGGCTAACTCGAAATCATGCACTGGATAATTATTCTCTTGCGTCTTCAATTGTCGAGAAGCATAGTCAATAACATGTCCATGTTGTGTCAGAACACATCCTAAATCCTGACCAGAGGCATCATTATAAACAACATAACCTTCCGATCTAGAAGGTAGAACGAGCACAGGAGCAGTAGTAAGACGTCTACGCAGCTTATGAAATGAATCCTCACAATCTGAGGACCAAAGGAAGGTAACATCTTTCCATGTAAGCTGTGTCAAAGTCCTAGCCAACTGTGCAAAATTCTCGATGAACCGATGGTAATAACCAGCTAGACCCAAGAAACTTCGAATCTCAGCAACCGTCGTCGGACGAGACCAGTTCAGCACTGCCTATATCTTACTTGGATCAACAGATATTCCTTAACTAGAAATCACATGACCGAGAAACACTACCCGATCAAGCCAGAATTCACACTTGCTCAACTTTGCACACAACTTCTTCTCTCGTAACGTCTGCAAAACAATCCTCAGATGTTGTGCATGCTCATCCTTGTCATGAGAATAGACAAGAATATCATCAATGAAGACAATGAAAAATCTATCCAGATATTCTCGAAATACCTGATTCATCAGATTCATAAAGACTGCCGATGGATTTGCTAACCGAATGGCATCACCAGAAATTCATAATGCCTGTATCTGGTCCTAAAAGCAGTCGTAGAAATATCTGATTCTTGTACCCGCATCTGGTGGTATCCTAATCTCAGATCTATCTTGGAGTAGACAGAAGTACCCTGTAGTTGATCGAACAGATCATCAATTCGCGGCAAAGGATACTTATTCTTGATGGTGACACGATTCAGCTGCCTATAATCAATACACAATCGCATCGATCCATCCTTCTTCTTGACAAACAACACAGGTGCTCCCCATGGAGAAACACTCGGACGAATATATCCCTTATCAAGCAGATCCTGCAACTTTTGTTTCAATTCTCTCATATTTGATGGTGCCAGACGATAAGGTGCTCGGGATAAATGCGTCGTTCCTGGTACTATATCAATACCAAATTCAACCTCTCGAACTGGAGAAAAACCAGGAATCTCATCAGGGAATACATCAGGAAACTCGCTGACAACCGGTAACTTATCGATACCCGGACTACTCGTGGACATATCAACTGCATAAATGAGGTAGCCCTCCCCACCTGACTCTAAGACATGACATGCCTTCAGAGTCGATACAAGTGGCATCGGAGGTCGCGCACCCTCACCATAAAAGTACCGCAATCACCCTCATCGGGATGAAACTGTACCAAACGCTGATAACAATCCACAGTAGAGTGATGCAAAGCCAGCATATCTATTCCCAAAATACAATCAAAATATGTCATCGCTAAAATCATCAGATTAGCATACAACACATGTGAGACCTCGTTTCTAATCAACTAATATCAGACAACAAGCAAAAATGTAAACAAGAACCCAATAATTTTCTTTTTTTTTAAAGGAGGCTGTGCTCGGGCGGGCAAAAACTGCCGCTCGAGCGCGTCCTAAACTCCAGCACTGCTGGACAATAAAAAGGGGGGTGCGCTCGGGCGGGCAAAAATGCCTCTCGAGCGCGCCCTAAAGTTCAGCGCTACTGGATTACTTGAACTGGGGTGCGCTCGGGCTGCTAAAAACTTCAGCTCGGGCGCCCCCCCTGCAGCAGAAACAGAATAGAGCAGAAAAAGCTTGGCAACTCAAACTAAAAGTTATTCCATACATCAAACTCAAATTCATGCATTAAAAACATAACTTCTCCAGTTATTACATGAAATGCTAGTGTTGATCAACTACAAACCAACTATAACATGCAACATAAGACTCGCATAATCGATACAACATAAACAACGAAGTTCGAGATCTAAACATGTTTTAATATAACTAGATAAACATATTGACACGACTTCTAAACCGAGTCTCACTTCTACAACTTTCCCTCGGAGCTAACCATGCCTCTTCTGACTTGTTCCTGCCCCACCTGTTGCCAAGTACACATACAAAACAAAGCAACAGCCGGATAACTGGTGAGAATGATAATCCCAGTAAAAACAACATATCAAGTAATACAACAATAAACATGCTTTCAAGACAACAACGAAATCAATAACGATGTAATGAAATGCATGTCTTTAAACCGGGATATCAAATCTGATAACGAGGGATTGCTGCTGTGCTTTTGGGATCCCGAGGGTGAGATTACGTAGCGACTCACCGACTCACCCAATCGAGGTGGTGCTAGGTATCCCACTCCTCTAGACTTTGAGCAACTATAATGAGTATGCTAGCACTAGGTGAAACGACTACGACCTAGGCCACTCAATCATAGTTCCCAAACGTCTAAAAAAAAAGGGCGGTTCTGCCCGTTGAAATCAAGATTGGCTCAAGATGAATGCATAACAGAAACATAAAACATAGCCATATAACAAAAGCTCAATCAAAACAATAAAACACAAGTTCCTCATGCTAGAACGAGTGTAGATGCAAGTATGTGATTTTAAGGGAAACTCAAGAACCAACTGTCCCGAGTATGCTATCCCGCTATCGATGTTTGCCTTTACCTTTCAATGCAGTAGTTTCAACTCTGGATAAGCTACAACAAAAGGTTTAATCAACAACTAAAAAATCCAACAACAAAGGCAACGGTTCAAGGTAATCTCTTTACCATTCTTCGTCCAATTATCGACGACCAAATGCTGCTAAAACAGGGCTTGACAACTCCAAACGAATTTGTTCCGATACAATTTAATGATCAATAACCACAATCAACATACAAGCCAAGATCACAACTCAAAAACAGTTCGAAATCCCCAAAACTCAAACCGACGGCATAACGACTATAAACTGAACAAACCGGAAACGCAGACAGCAGTTCAATACTGATATCAACTCATATCAAAGCCAATACAACCAAAACAAGGCAAACCCAACAAATCTCAAAACCATAATTTTTGAAAAAGGCTTCCAAAAATCATAACAAATCCTAACGTCGCTCTATTTCAAAACCGACAGATAATAAACGATCAGAACTTCGCCAAGAACAACATACTCGAATCTAGAACGATTCTAACAACATCCAAAAACTAGAATGTATCTGATCGTAGAAAAACTTACGACAGAACGAAGCTCTCGGAGCCATGATCGCTAAACTGCCTTCAGAATTAATTTCCAATGGCCGGATTGAGCTCGGACTGAAATTAGAAATCTCAAAAGCTCCAAGAGGCATCTTCAATGGAGTCTAGCCGATGGAAGGGAAGGAGAGGAAGGATAAGAGACTAAGTCAAATGAATTCTAAGTGTAGATAATATATTAAACTCCAAATTTGCATTTCAGTCCCTGAAATTTCCAAAATTTGCAAAAAGGACCCTGATCAAAATCAAATCGGCTCGTGAACTCTGCGATCTCCGATTAACTCAAATAAACTCAATTAAGATAAAAACGGGGCGTTACAATTCTCCCCCACTAAGAAGAGATTTCGTCCTCGAAATTAACGAGAACCACAACTCATAAGATAAAATAAAGAACTAAAGACAGTAAGAAGAACTCACGTCATCCGAATAACTCTGGAAAACGCTGTCTCATGTCAGACTCTGTCTCCCAAGTCGCTTCCTCGACTCCGTGATGGCTCCACTGCACTTTCACTAATGGAATCAACTTGGTTCTGAGTTGCTTTTCTTTCCGATCAAGGATCTGAATCGGTCGCTCAAAGTAGCTCAGAGTCTCGTCTTACTCGGCTTCGTCAGGCTGAAGAACATGAGAAGGATCTGGATGATACTTTCGCAGCATAGAGACGTGAAAAACGTCGTGAATACCAGATAAAGACGAAGGAAGTGCAATTCTGTAGGCAAGATCGCCTATATTCTCGAGAATCTCGTACGGCCCGATGAATCTCGGAGATAACTTCCCTCTCTTACCGAATCTGACAGTGCCTCTGAAAGGTGAAATCTTCAGAAAGACTCGGTCTCCCTGATCAAAACTCAGAGGTCTACGCCTGACATTTTCATACTTCGCCTGTCTATCTTGAGCTGACTTCATTCTGGTCTGAATGATCTTAACCTGCTCTGCCATATCTCTAAGCATCTCCGGTCCCAAATCTGGTGAATCGGACAATTCATCCCAAAACAATGGATATCGGCACTTCTTACCATACAAAGCCTCAAAAGGCGCCATACCGATACTCGCTTGGAAGCTGTTGTTGTAAGAAAACTCAACAAGAGGCAATGAATCCTGCCAACTAGTGCCAAAGTCTAGCACTACCGCTCGCAGCATATCCTCTAACGTCTGGATAGTCCGCTCTGACTGTCCATCGGTCTGAGGATGATAAGCTGTACTCAGATGCAATCGAGTACCAAGTGCCCCCTAAAGACTGTGCCAAAAGTGAGAAGTGAATCTAAGATATCTGTCTGAAATGATCGACTTCCGCACACCATGCAATCTCACAACATTGCTAACATACAACTCAGCCATCTAATCATGACGATACATCATCCTGTACGGAATAAAACACGCAGACTTCGTCAATCGGTCGATCACTACCCAAATGGCATCGCATCCTCGAACGGATCGTGGTAGCTTCGTGACGAAATCCATGGAAATATGATCCCACTTCCATTCAGGAACAGATAGACTGTGCAACAGACCTCCTGGTCGCTTCCGTTCTGCTTTCACCTGCTGACAATTCAAACACCGAGATACAAACCTCGCTACGTCGCTCTTCATTCTCTCCACCAAAACTGAATCTTCAAATCGTTGCACATCTTACGACCTCCAGGATGAATACTAAACCGACTGCAATGAGCCTCTCGGAGAATACGCTGTCTCAATTCCAAAATATCAGGCACAACAATACGGTTATTCACATACAGTACATCATCTCTAACCTGGAATTCAGACTGATGCCCAGATCTGACTTTCTCTACTGAAACCTGAATGCTCGGCTCAGACTTCTGTGCTTCTCTGATTGCAACAAACAACTCCGGTTCGGCTTGAATAGCAAACACTCTGATAGTCTCCCTATCTGTTTCAAACTCTAAACCAGAAGTGCAACAATCATCGATCAACTGAGAAACACCAATAGTAGAAAGAGATAAAGAACATAGCTTTCGGCTCAAGGCATCTGCAACTGCATTCGACTTTCCCAGATAATACTTGATTTCACAGTCAAAATCCTTCAACAGATCTAACCATCTTCTCTGTCTCATATTCAGCTCTGCCTGTGAAAACAAGTACTTAAGGCTCTTATGATCAGAAAAGATCTCAAAAGACTCACCATAAAGATAGTGACGCCAAATCTTCAAAGCAAATCCAATCGCAGCTAGTTCAAGGTCATGAACCGGATAACGAGTCTCGTGCGGTTTCAGCTGCCTCGACGCATATGCTATAACGTGCTTGTGCTGCATAAGGACACAACCTAAACCTTGGTTAGAAGCATCACAATACATGGTAAAACCTCCAGTACCCTTCGGAATAGAAAGAATCGGAGCACTGGTCAGTCTCCTCTTTAGATCAACAGAGCTCGCCTCACAATCTGAAGTCCAAACAAAAGGCGCATTCTTCTGAGTCAGCTGGGTAATCGGCTTAGCAATGGACGAGAAACCCTCGATGAAACGAAGGTAATAACCAGCTAAACCCATGAAGCTTCGGATCTCCGGCACTGAAGTAGGTCTAGGCCAATTCATAACCGCTTCAATCTTGCTGGGATCAACAGAAATCCCATCTTCAGAAATAATATGACCGAGAAAGACAACTCGATCTAGCCAGAATTCACACTTAGACAGCTTGGCAAACAACTGCTCAACTCGCAAAATCTGCAGTACGGTCCTCAAGTGCTCTGCATGGTCAGTACGGTTCTTCGAGTAGATAAGAATATCATCGATAAAGATAATGACGAACTCATCTAAATAACGCTGAAAGATACGGTTCATCAAACCCATAAAAACCGCTGGAGCATTAGTCAAACCGAACGGCATGACTATAAACTCAAAATGACCATACCTCATTTTGAATGCGGTCTTAGGAACGTCTTCCTCTCGCACTCTCAACTGGTGATAACCTGACCTCAGATCAATCTTAGAGTAGACAGAAGAACCCTGCAGTTGATCAAAAAGGTCATCTATTCGGGGTAAAGGATACCTGTTCTTAACTGTAGCCCAATTCAATTGGTGGTAGTCGATACAGAGCCGCATAAAACCATCCTTCTTTCGAACAAAAATCACAGGAGAACCCCAAGGCGATACACTAGGTCTGATGTATCCCTTGGCAATCAAATCCTCAAGCTGCTCCTTCAACTCTCTAAATTCAATAAGTGTCATACGATAAGGAGCTTTTGAAATAGGTTGAGTACCTGGCACTAAGTCAATACTGAATTTGATTTCTCGAATAGGTGGCAAACCAGGAACCTCTTCCGGGAACACATCAGCAAATTCTCTAACCACCGGTAAATCTACCAAAGCTGGGCTAGATTTCAGTACATCAACTGCATACACCAAAAATCCTTCTGCACCTTTCTGTAGTAAACGAGTCATAGATAACACTGAAATCAAAGGAATTCTAGATCGAGAACCCTTACCAAAGAATTTTCACTCGTCGGACATTTTAGGTCTGAACCTGACAACTTTCAGAAAGCAATCGACGGTTGCCCTGTACTTGGTTAAAACATCTATACCGACAATACAATCAAAATCTGACAATCCAAGTACAATACAGTCGAATTCTAACATATTTCCTTCAATACACAGTTCATAGTTCCTGACTAATCTGACAGAAACAATTCCTCCACCCAAAGGTAAAGTGACAGCTACTACTGTAGGCAACAACTCAGTAGGCAAAGCATGCAATAACAAAAATTTCTCAGAGATAAAGGAATGGGAAGCACCTGCATCTATCAAAACATGAGAAGAATGACCAAAAATCGAACAGTTACCTGCTATAACATCATCAGGTGCTGCCTGAGCCTGATCCTCTGTCAAAGCAAAGACTCGTGCCTGCTGTCTCGGAGGCTGGTTCGCACTAGAGTTACCTCCCTGTCTGTTCTGCGGCTGGGGTTGGAAGGAGTGCACTACAGAAGACTGTCTCTCGGGTTGAGCTGTAGGTCGAGATGAACTCCCACTCTGAGATCGATCTCTAAAACTCTGAGGGAACACCTTAGAGAAGTGTCCCGGTTGCTGACAGGTGTTATAATTACCGAAGACTCCCACACACGGATCCGGTGAGTGTCTTCCCCCACACTTGCTGCAGTACAAGGATGATGATCCAGAACTCTGTCCTGAACCGAATTGCTTCGAACCACTGGAACTAGAAGAACTGTTCCCCTGCCTCTTGAACTTTTTACCTCTTGCTTTGTACTGATCTTTTCTATTTCCCCCACTGTTTCCACCTTCATACCTTTGCTACTAGTTCTGATGCTGCGGTGGCTGATTCTGATACTGAGATGGTGGGTTCTGATACTGCCTCTGTTGCTGAGGTGCTACCTGGTTACCTCTTTGCCTCCACAAGCCTGCTTCTGCTCCCTTTGCGTGATTCATGGCATCCGCAAAGTTGTTAGGCCTGTTGGTGTTTACCAACGTGAAGACGTCGGGGTTCAAACCATTGATGAACTGATCTGCCTTAGCTTCTTCATCTCCGGCAATTAGCGGTGCAAAACGCAACAGACTATCGAACTTAGCCTCGTACTCTTCAATGTTCAGATTCCCTTGCCTCAGATTGGCAAACTCTGCTCCCTTATCTTTGCGATACGAGATAGGGAAAAATCGCTTATAAAATTCAGATTTAAAAAGAGTCCAAGTAACTTCCGTACCTCTACTCTCCATTGCTTTCTTTGTCATGATCCACCAGCTCTTAGCAACCCCACGTAGCTGATGAATGACTAACCTGATTCTACGGTCATCTGTATAGTCAATGGAATCGAACAACTGATCGATATCATCCAACCAACTCTCGCAATCAACTGGATTTTCTGAACCCATCAGCAACGGAGGATTAAACGACTGAAACCTCTTCAGCAAGGTTTCCATAGGCGTTGCTGAAGCATCCAACTGATCAACTTCAGTGCTAGCTTGCTCAGTCGCAGGGATAAGTGGCGGTGTGTTTCTGTTTATCACTCGACGAGTATCCATCTGAATAACAAAGGTTAGGACACGAGATATCTCAATCGCTACAATCAGTGCCCTTACAACCGCTTGGAATACCGGATACCAGTCGATAACAGAAACAGTTATATCTCAAGTAGATCATGCTTTATAAATTAAATCACATAACCATGTAATTCAATAATTCTCAATAATAAAGCATGCTCGCATGGAATTAAGTACACAGTTAAAATAATTCAAACACATGCGAGGAGCCAATACACGCAGACTCGATCTACCTGCTCACTCTAGTTCGACCAAGAATCTTATCGCTCTGATACCACTTAATGTGAGACCTCGTTTCTAATCAACTAATATCAGACAACAAGCGAAAATGTAAACAAGAACCCAATAATATTTTTTTTTAAAGGAGGCTGCGCTCGGGCGGGCAAAAACTGCCGCTCGAGCGCGTCCTAAACTCTAGCACTGCTGGACAATAAAAAGGGGGGTGCGCTCGGGCGGGCAAAAACTGCCGCTCCAGCACGCCCTAAAGTTCAGCGCTGCTGGATTACTCGAACTAGGGTGCGCTCGGGCTGCTAAAAACTTCAGCTCGGGCGCCCCCCTGCAGCAGAAACAGAACAGAGCAGAAAAAGCTTGGCAACTCAAACTCAAAGTTATTCCATACATCAAACTCAAATTCATGCATTAAAAACATAACTTCTCCAGTTATTACATGAAATGCTAGCGTTTATCAACTATGAACCAGTCTATAACATGCAACATAAGACTCGCATAATCGATACAACATAAACAACGAAGTTTGAGATCTAAACATGTTCTAATATGACTAGATAAACATATTGACACGACTTCTAAACAAAGTCTCACTTCTACAACTTTCCCTCGGAGCTAACCATGCCTCTTCTGACTTGTTCCTGCCCCACCTGTTGCCAAGTACACATACAAAACAAAGCAACAGCCGGATAACCGGTGAGAATGATAATCCCAGTAAAAACAACATATCAAGTAATACAACAATAAACATGCTTTCAAAACAACAACGAAATCAATAACGATGTAATGAAATGCATGTCTTTAAACCGGGATATCAAATTTGATAACGAGCGATTGCTGCTGTGCTTTTGGGATCCCGAGGGTGAGATTACGTAACGACTCATCGAATCACCCAATCAAGGTGGTTCCACGTATCCCACTCCTCTAGACTTTGAGCAATTATAATGAGTATTCTAGCACTAGGTAAAACGACTATGACCTAGGCCACTCAATCATAGTTCCCAAACGTCTAAACAAAAAGGGCGGTTCTGCCCGCTGAAAACAAGATTGGCTCAAGATGAATGCATAACATAAACATAAAACATAGCCATATAAAAAAATCTCAATCAAAACAACAAAACACAAGTTCCTCATGCTAGAACGAGTGTAGATGCAAGTATGTGATTTTAAGGAAAACTCGAGGACCAACTGTCCCGAGTATGCTATCCCGCTATCGATGTCTGCCTTTACCTTTCAATGCAGTAGTTCCAACTCTGGATAAGCTACAACAAAAGGTTTAATCAACAACTAAACAATCGAATAACAAAGGCAACGGTTCAAGGTAATCTCTTTACCGTTCTTTGTCCAATTCTCGACGACCAAATGCTGCTAACACAGGGCTTGACAACTCCAAACGAATCTGTTCAGATACAATTTAATGATCAATAACCACGATCAACTTACAAGACAAGATCACAACTCAAAAACGGTTCGAAATCCCCAAAACTCAAACCGACGGCATAACGGCTATAAACTGAACAAACCGGAAACGCAGACAACAGTTCAATACTGATATCAACTCATATCAAAGCCAATACAACAAAAACAAGGCAAACCCAACAAATCTCAAAACCATAATTTTCGAAAAAGGCTTCCAAAAATCATAACAAATCCGAACGTCGCTCTATTTCAAAACCGACAGATAATAAACGATCAGAACTTTGCCAAGAACAACATACTCGAATCTAGAACGATTCTAACAACATCCAAAAACTAGAATGTATCTGATCGTAGAAAAACTTACGATAGAACAAAGCTCTCGTAGCCGTGATCGCTAAACTGCCTTCAGAATTAATTTCCAACGGCCGGATCGAGCTCGGACTGAAATTAGAAAGCTCAAAAGCTCCAAGAGGCGTCTTCAATGGAGTCTAGCCGATGGAAGGGAAGGAGAGGATGGATAAGAGACTAAGTCAAATGAATTCTAAGTGTAGATAATATATTAAACTCCAAATTTGCGTTTTAGTCCCTGAAATTTCCAAAATTTGCAAAAAGGACCCTGATCAAAATCAAATCGGCTCGTAAACTCTGCGATCTCCGATTAACTCAAATAAACTCAATTAAGATAAAAACGGAGCGTTACAACACATGACCCTCAAACTCTAGAAGACAACTCATCACTAGATGCTTAGTTACTACCTCCTGCTTCAGCGGAGTAGATACAACTAAATCCATATCTAATGATACATAAGGTAGTCTATGTCTCTTAAAAAAACGACTAGAAATAAAGGAATGAAATGCTCCAGTATCAATTAAGACAAGTGCAGGAATACCACATAACAAAAAGGTACCTGCCAACATGTGATCGTTTCCCTCAGTAGCCTGATCCTGAGACAGAGCAAACACCTGCCCTTGAGTCTGTGGACGGTAACCAGAAGAACTCTGTGGTGCTAGCTGCTGACGTGGAAAATTAGAAGCTTGAGATCGAACCTGTGATCCCGATCCACTAGCAGAACTCATACGCTGAGAACAATCTCTCTGTAGATGTCCCTGCTCACCACAAATATAACAAGCACCAGTAGCCTTCCAACACGAAGCTGCAGGATGCTTCCCACCACAGTGGCTGCAAAACTCCTCCTTCTTCTTCTTCTTCCCAAAACGGAATGTACCTCGTGAGCCATGAGAACCAGACGAAGTAGTAGCAGAAGAAGACATAGGTCTAGATTGCACAACAGATTGAGCCCTAGGCCCAAGAGATCCACTAGGTTGTCCTGACATCATCAACTGTGCCCGCCTGTTGCTGTTCTCCACTTGATGGCAACGGTTCACCAAAGTCTCATAAGATGTCGGATCATCACAGACGACAACTTGTGAATAGATATCTTGATTCAAACCTTGCAGAAAGATATCATACTTGGACGCATCACTGTCATTGATATGAGGACTAAAAGGTAGCAGATCAAGAAATCGTTGCTGATATTGATCAATATTCATTGATCCTTGCCTCAGAGTCAGCAACTCCATAGATCGTGCCTGTCGAACTGCTGGAGGAAAAATATAGTTTCTGAAACTGCTGACAGAAATCCCCCCAAGTCACATGTCCTCTCTCCGTACGTGCCTGAGTAGCCTTGGCATCCCACCATAATCAAGCTCGATCCTCTAGAACAAATTCTAGAACTTCCAGTTTTTTCTCTTTAGTGCACTCGAAAGCTCGAAAAGCACTCTCGAGTTTGGACATCCAACCTCTCGCTTGTTCAGGATTTTCGCCACCCAATAAAGGTTTCGGTCCTACTTGCATAAACTTATTGATAGAATAGCGACGTCTACCCTCATGAGGACGATGTCGATCCTCATTATGATGGCGATGGTGACGATGATGACCACCTCCCTGGCCAACACTACCATGACTCTCGTCGGCCATATCCTGAAGAGAATTGCACATTAATATCCCAAATGCGCAATAATTACTTAAGACTAAACTAAATCCCAAGTATTAATCCCAAAATCTAAGCATGCTCTAATACCAAAAATGCAGTGACCCTGCATGAAATCACCTACTAACTGACAACTAATAGTATGCATTAAACTTAATACAGCAAAATACTTAACAGAGTAAAACATGCGGAAACTTAATCCATAATTTACATATCAGCTTTAGTAAAACAAGTTCAGGCTTAATACTGTAGTGATACAACCATATCGAAAAAATTAAAGTAAACTGTCTAAAACATTTATACAACTAAACAAATCCTGCTATATAAAATCCCCTGAAAAGCTCCGACTCCCTAGTCCTTCCTATAGCTACCGGCTCCATCCATCCTACGACCTGCCCCGTGGAATAGAGTGTCCAAGATAACAACTAGGACATGAGCGCTAACGCCCAGTACATAAACATGAGTACACGTATATATATGATGCATGCAACATGATGACTGGTAAAGGGTCATCTGAAAAGTCATGCTCAGTACCGACGCCATATGAGTGCTGCCACCGCACGGATCAACCTTTGGGTGCAACCACACTCGTCTAGTACACCAGAGTAGTCAGACATACATGTCCCCACCTTCGCGGTACTCTCAATGACAAACTATCGAGTATAGAGCTGAGCGGCTCTATAATCAGGTATATCAAGGTATAGGCTCAATGTATATGTGCACATGATATATGAGTATAAAAAGCGGTAAAGAATACATCATGCCACATAATAATGCCAAATAAATGCAACATATAAACATGTATACTCGCTGGCAATCTCTTTCAATGTGTACGTACCTCTAGGCTAGTTCAATTCTAGTAGGATCCTAGGTTCCAAACCTATATTCAAAAGTTCACCGTATCACTACACAAGTTCTATAAGCCTTAACTAAGCTAATAAGTACTCCCAAAAATTAAATAGATTCCCGGACCATACCTTCGTCCGTAGTAAGCCCTTTGATGTCGCTGACTTTGGATGACTATAAAAACTTCTTTGTTATTCCAGAATCTCACTATTACCGATTGGGCCCTCTGTATAACGCTTACTATAAACTGAACACTCGGAATACTTGATTTATATCTAATTTCTCGTCTAAATGGCCCTATTTATAGGCAAAATTTGCCGGATTTCGGAACCTCCGAACTGGGGTTCGGACCCTCCGAACCTGCATGTACGGTACTTGTCAAAAATCGTGGATTAGTCATCTAGCATTGCTGTCTGGGGGAGCTCGGAGCCTCCTAAGAGCTGGGTTCGGATCCTCCGAACTTGGTATATGAGTTCGGATGCTCCGAACTCATTTCGGTGCCTCCGAACTGTCTGAGATCCCTGGGACCCTTCCTATCATTTTTGGACGTTTCGGAGCTGGTTTTCTACTTATTTTCACCAAATAAAGACTCCTTAATCATGTTTTGCCACTTTTAAAATTATATTCCATATCATAGCATGTAAAGTGGAACTCGGCTACTACCTTTATATGTAGCGCTCCATCTGGTAATTCTGAAGTCCTATTAAGACCTGGAATTGGTTAATTACTAGCCCTTAATCATGTTTAACATATCATTATCTTAAAATGGAATCTCGGTTACTACATTGCACCACCTCCATAGGTCACTCTACCACCATTTTGTTCAATATAGTCCGTGAGGTGATCTTTTAAACCTTTCATAAGTCGAGAGCTTACATTATCAAAGTGCCAGCTTCCTGCAGTCTTATCTTTCAAGGAAGTATAAATAATAAAACACCTACCATCAGATTTTTGTACCCAAATTTTCTTTGCAGTGGGTCTTTTTCTGCCAGTGTTTATTTTGGTGTTGTGCAACACGGGAGACAACACCTGCTTAGATTCCCACAATAGATAGTCATTCTTAAGCTTATGACAGAATGGCCTGAAGTGACCAGGTTTGAGACAGTAATGACACACAAAAGGACACAGCTTCCATTGTTTTGGCTTTGGGACAGAAACATTATTCTCAACAATATATAGGTTTCTTACCTTTAGAAGCAGCTGAAGGATGGTTCAAGGAATCACTACCTTCCTTCACAAACACTGGTGTTTTAGAAGATTCACCAGTTTCAAAACACTTTCTTTAAAACCAAGTCCAAACTTGTCATCCTTACCCATAGTCAAAAGAGTATCAAGTTTGTTCGAACTTGAATTAAATCTGGCAAGAGTTGCTTTTGCTTTTTCAAGTTCTGAATTCAGCAAACCTAATTCCAGATCTTTCTTGCTCATGATAACTTATAGCCTAGACACAGACGCTTTCAATTCAGTATTCTCTTTAGTGAGAGTTGTATTCAGCTTATTTCTCTTGATCCAATCAAGGTACAACTCTTCATAATGTTTTTGGATACCTTCCAGAGTGTAAGCATCAGCTACCTGTTCTTCATGATCACTGGAATTATCAAAGTTAGAAGAAACAAAACAAACAAATTTTTTAAATGTGTTGCGCCCAGGTGTTGCAACACCGAAACCAACACCGAGTGGATAAATCTGAAAATGTTTCTTACCTTCCAGCAAAGCAGTAAAAGTTATGAGATCTACCTATTTAGCCTTTTCATGTTCTCCTTCAGAATCATCATCACTCAGAGAAACATTCATACCTTTACGAAGGCGATTGGCACACTCATATGCATAGTGTCCATATCCCTTACATTCCTTGCATTAAACATTATCAAAACTTTTACTTGAGGACTGATTCTTTCCTTCATACCTTTGACGAGATCCTCGAGTAGTGGCTGGTTTTTGAGGCTTCTCTGAAGTAGGCAATCTAGGAAATTTTGAAAGTTGTGCACCTTTCACATCCTTCTTTTCTTTCATTACTTTGAGATAATCAGTGAATTTCTTCGAAATCAAGGCAATAGAATCTTATTCAAGATCAGATTCCTTCACTTCCTGTTGTACTTCAAAAAAATCATTGTAAACGTCATTAGATACTGGGAAAGAAATAGACTTACCTTTAGTGTCATCTTCGGCTTCCATTTACATCTTATATGTGCGAAGAGAACTTATCAACTCATCCAAACTCATTATAGATGTATCTTTGGATTCATCTATAGCACAAACTTTGGTGTGAAATCTTTTAGGGACAGAACGAAGCACTTTGGACACAAGTCTCTCGTTCAAAATAGGATCACCAAGAACAGATGCTTCATTTGCAAGGCTTTTCAATCTTCAATTATATTTCATGATGGTCTCTGATTCCTCCATTGCCATTTTCTCAAATTATGAAGTTATAAGACGCATCCTTGTCTTTTTTACACTTGCCGAGTCTTCACAATGAGTTTGAAGTTTTTCCCAAGCATCCCTTGCACACACATAAGTATCAATTAGATTAAACATGTTCATATCAACAGAAGTAAAAATAGCATTAAGAGCTTTGCATTATAAATAGCCGCAATATTTTAATCGGTTGTCTATTTTGCTCTTGGCTTTGGTCCGGGTATATCATCATCTCTCATAGGTGGTGACCAACCATCAAGAACATGTTGCCAGGCCCTGGACTCAATGGAATGAATGTATATGCTCATCTTCGATTTCCAAGGGCCGTAATTCGTCCCATCCAAAATAGGTGGACGAATTGCATTTGTGAACTGAGTATCCATAACAAAACTGTAACATAAACCAGGAACTCACTTAGTAAAGTCAAGTGGTGGCTCTGATGCCACGTGAAAGAAACGGTGTACGTAGTTTGTTATGTGAAATAGGCAGTGTTGTACTTCATGTTGTAACATCAAAGACAACACAGTGCAACGGAAATTTAAAGCGTAAATAAAACACAAGTAAATAATTTTGCACGAGTATAAAAACTCGTGCGGGTGCCTTAGGGCTAAATATCACTAAAAAAAGTAAGATCAGTCTTACAAATCAATACTAGTGATTTTACAAAAAATCAATAAATCCTAAATTTCTCAACAAGTTGAGAAATCAAACTTGCATCCTAAATAATCAGAGTAAAACAAATCAGATGCAACTCTTGTAGCCTAAATTTAATAGACACAAAAAGATCTTCAACAACACAGTTCCCACAGTGTTGCTCTGATTTCTTCAACACGAATGGAAACACGGGGACAAGAAACAACGAAGGTTGCAAAACCTTGTTTCAAAATCTTCGATTCTTCAACAGAATTTTTCAGAGATTGAGCAATGGATTGTACATCTGAAGCGTTACCTTACTTGTGCGTGAAAACCTCCCTTTATATATTGAAGACCAAGACTAGAAGGTTTCCTTAGATAGAGTCCTACACGAATAAGAAAACATATTTAAGTAGGAATAAAACTCTATCAAATATAGCAAATCTTATCTTGATAATATCGAATACTAAATATATCAATTATCTACCTTATCAAGATATAATTTGTAATGTCCCGATTTTATTATAATTGAGTTTAATCGAGATAATCAAGGTTTTCAGTAATTGAGGATTGTTTTGTTTTTAGCAGGGGGTTACTTTGCAAGATTTGAGAAATAAAGGACTGAAATGCAAAAGTTGGATTTATTTATTATTATTTGGATGCAAGTAGCCTACCTCCCCATCCCTCCATCATATCACCATCACTTCCTCTTCCCTCCTCCTCTCCATTTTGTACGTACTGAGGGGAAGCCATGGCTATCGACATTTCAAGCTTTTACTTTCCTCGATTCGCTCGATCCGACCGTTAGATTTTCATTCCGAGTTGAGATTCACGATCACCGCAACGAGGGCTTCATTTAGACTTGATTGAAGTATTTGAAGTTAAAGATTTGAAGGCTCAGTTGTCGATTGAAGTTTGAAGACGAATTGATTGAAGCTTCGAGAAAAAAGTAAAAGATTACATCGATTCAAATGGGGTTGAATACTCGAGTTTGATTGATTCTCGAGCCCCGAAAATCACATACTGCATGTTATCTGTTTGTGTGAACTTGACTGATTATTCTTTTACACTTGCATTCATATTGAGCCGATTATTCGATTCGTTTTGAATATAGATGATTTAGGGAGCTATATTGAAGTGGCTTTGGATTTCGAGTTTTTCCAAGTGCCAGAATACTTCTTATAGTTGCTCAGAAGTCTAGGGGTTGAGTTGAACGACATTCACCCCGAATGGGTGTGTCGGTGAGTTGTTGTGAAGACTTGGCCCCGGGATCCCAACCGAATACTGATTGACATTTCGATTATCTGACTTGATAGTCCCGAGTTTGAAATCATGCATACATCCACTCTCATTTGGATTGATTGATGAATGTTACATTTCGATTGAAGTGTTTATTTGATAGTGAGTGCATGTCTCTTTTACTTAGAAATTATATTTCTAACCGGTTTATCCGGCTGTTGTCTTTGTTTGTATGTGTACTTGGCAACAAGAGGATCAGGAGCTGGACCAAGTCGTTTGGGTTAGCTCGGGGTGAGATGATAGACGTGAGACACCGTGTTATAGGGTCGAGTCGAATGATCTATTTTGAGTTTTGTTGAGTCGTTTGAACTCCTTCTTAGAACTCGACATGTTGTAATTGGGAAGAACTTAGTCTATTGCATGATCTACTCTTCTTTTGTATTTTGAATATCTTATGATTGTTGAATTATTAGTTGGGTCATGTCGTAACCTTTTTGGGTGTTATTTTACACTTTTGAGGTCTTTTTGGTAGCGATTTGTGCAGGCTATGCGCGCCCGCTCGTCCGAGAGGCGCGCCAGAGCAGGGGGCTATGTGCTCCCGCGCCTAGAGAGGCGTGGTCGCGCGTCCCTTTTAAAAAAAATAATAATTTGATTCGATTTTATATTGGATCTCGTGTTCGATTTTGTTAATTATTCGATATTAGAGGATTAGAAACGGGATCTCACATTAAGTGGTATCAGAGCGATAAGATTCTTGGAGTCGAACTAGAGTGAGTGGGGTAGATTAAGTCCGCATGAATTGAATTCTCGCATGTGATTGATTTATTTAATCGATTATTTTAAATACGTGCGAGCATGCTTTATTGATTCTTGGATTAATTGAATTACATGAGTTGTGGTTTAATTTATAAAGCATGAATTATGTGATATATATCTGTCATTGTATATCGTTGAGATTCTTGAGTTCTCAGAACAGAGTTTTGAATACCGAGGTTTTGAGGTTGAGATTGAGATTGAGTTTGAGATATTGTGTCTTAACCCTTGATATCAGATGGCACCTCGACGATCTTTGAGAAGGAATCAACCACCTTTGACTCCTCCTTCTACTGAGAATCCGCCGCCAGTGATAACTCCTCCGAATGATCAGGATAGTACAGGAGTGGATCAGTTTGATGCAACTACAACCCCGATGGAGACTCTTTTGAAGAGGTTTTGATCTTTCCGACCGCCTAATCTATCGGGTACCGAGAACTCCGTTGCTTGTGAAAGTTGGCTAGATGAAATGGATGAGCTCTTTGATTCCCTCGACTATAACGATGACCGCAGAATCAGGTTAGTCAGTCATCAGTTACAGGGTTTTGCCAAGAATTGGTGGACCACGACCAAGAGGGCCAACGAGAATCGAGGCACCGTTATCACTTGGAGCTTGTTCAAGACTAAGTTTGTAACGCCCCGTTTTTATCTTAATTGAATTTATTTGAGTTAATCAGAGATTACAGAGTTCTCGAGCCGGTTTGATTTTGATCAGGGTCCTTTTTGCAAAAATTGGATTTTGAGATTGATGGGTTTGCTTTGTTATTGTTGTTTTGGGCATTGAATTGAGTTGTTATCAGTATTGAACTGCTGTCTGCGTTGCCGGTTTGTTCAGTTTATAGCCGTTATGCCGTCGGTTTGAGTTTTGGGTTTTCGAATCGTTTTTGTATTGATTGAAGTCTTGGTGTGTGAGTGATCGTGGTTGTTGATCATCTCTTGTATCTGAACAGATTCGTTTGGAGTTGTCAAGCCCTGAGTTAGCAGCTTATTGATCGTTTCAGAGTTGGACGAAGATCGGTAATGAGATTTACCTTGATCCGTAGTTGTTGTTTAGATTGTATAGTTGTTGATACAATCTTTTGTTGTAGCTTTCCTGGAGTTGGAACTACTGCATTGAAAGGTAAAAGCAGTCATCGTAGCGGGATAGCATACTCGGGACTGTTGGTTCTCGAGTTTCCCTTTTTAAATCACATATTGCATTGATACTTGTTCTAACACGTGGAACTTGTAATTGTTGATTGATTGAGTTTTTGTTATGTGGCTTATGTTTATGTTTCTGTTATGCATTCATCTTGAGCCTACTTTGATTTCAGCGGGCAGAACCGCCCTTTTTGTTAGACGTTTGGGAACTATGATTGAGTGGCCTAGGTTGTAGTATTTCGCCTAGTGCTAGCATACTCATTATGGTTGCTCAAAGTCTAGAGGAGTGGGATACGTGGCACCACCTCGATTGGGAGAGTCGGTGAGTCGTTACGTGATCTCATCCTCGGGATCCCAAAAGCAGAGCAATACTCCCGTGTTTATCAGAATCGATATCCTGGTTTTAAAGACATGCATATCATTAACTTCGACTTGAATATGTGGTTTGATAGCATGTTGTATATTCATTACTTGATATGTTGCTTTTACTGGGATTATCATTCTCACCGGTTATCCGGCTGTTGCTTTGTTTTGTATGTGTACTTGGCAACAGGTGGGGCAGGAACAAGTCAGAAGAGGCATGGTTAGCTTCGAGGGCAAGTAGTAGAAGTGAGACTCGGTTTAGAAGTCGAATTAGCATGTTTATCTAGTTTAAGATTGAAGCATGTTAGAACTCGAACTTGATATGTTTTGTTATTCGAATTAGTTTGTATTCGGATTGTAATCTGAAATCGAAGTATGTTGTTGTTGTATCGATTTAGACTTCTGGTTGTTTTTAGGCCTTCTGAAAGCATGACTTGTTATGGCATGTTTCCCTACACCCTGTTATTGTAATTGTATTTGAAGGCATGTCGGACCAAGCGCGGAATCCCTTTTCTTTTTCTACAGCCTGAGCATTTCTGCCCAGGCCTTCTGCGCGCGGGCGAGGCGTTCCTCGCGCGTGCGCGAGGCCTCCGTTGGGCCTCGGGATCGTTTGCCCGCGCGCGCGCGAGCTTGGTTCCTCGCGCGGGCGCGGGCGTTTAAAAAAATAAAAAAATAAAAAAAAACTTTGACTTGTTTTACTCTTGGATCCTTGTTCGCTTAATAGTTGTTTAATCCGAGATTAGTGGTTTAGAATCGAGGTCTCACATTAAGTGGTATCAGAGCGTTAAGATTCTTGGTCGAACTAGAGTGAGCGGGGTAGATCGAGTCTGTGTGTAATGACTCCTCGCATGTGTTTGAATTATTTAATTGTGTACTTAATTCCATGCGAGCATGCTTTATTGTTTGAGCATTATTTGAATTACATGGTTGTGTGATTTAAATTAATAAAGCATGATCTACTTGAGATATAACTGTTTCTGTTCTCGACTGGTATTCGGTATTCCAAGCGGTTGTAAGGGCACTGATGGTAGCGATTGAGATATCTCGTGTGCTAACCTTTGATTATCAGATGGGTCCTCGTCGAGTGATAAACAGAAACACACCACCAGTTATCCCGGCGACTGAACAAGCTAGCACTGAGGTTGATCAGTTGGATGCTTCAGCAACTCCTATGGAAACCTTTCTGAAGAGGTTTCAGTCGTTCAATCCGCCATTGTTGATGGGTTCAGAAAATCCAGTTGACTGTGAAAGTTGGTTGGATGATATGGATCAGTTGTTTGATTCCATTGACTACACAGATAATCGCCGAATCAGGTTAGTAATTCATCAGCTGCGTGGTGGTGCTAAGAACTGGTGGATCATGACAAAGAAAGCATTTGAGAGTAGAGGTACAGAGGTTACTTGGACTCTTTTTAAATCTGAGTTTTATAAGCGGTTTTTCCCTATCTCGTATCGTAAGGATAAGGGAGCAGAGTTTGCAAATCTGAGGCAAGGGAATCTGAACATTGAAGAGTACGTGGCTAAGTTTGATAGTCTGTTGCGTTTTGCACCGCTAATTGCCGGAGATGAAGAAGCTAAGGCAGATCAGTTCATCAACGGGTTGAACCCCGATGTCTTCACGTTGGTTAACACCAACAGGCCTAGCAACTTTGCGGATGCCATGAATTATGCAAAGGGAGCAGAAGCAGGCTTGTGGAGGCAAAGAGGTAATCAGGGGGCACCTCAGCAGCAGAGGCAGTATCAGAACCAACCATCTCAGTACCAGAATCAGCCACCTCAACATCAGAACCAGCAGCAGAGGTATGAAGGTGGAAACAGTGGGGGAAACAGAAAGGATCAGTACAAGGCAAGAGGTAAACAGTTCAAGAGACAGGGGAACAGTTCGTCCAGTTCCAGTGGTTCGAAGCAATTTGGTTCAGGACCGAGTTCTGGGTCATCATCCTTGTACTGCAGCAAGTGTGGAGGAAGACACTCACCGGATCAGTGTGTGGGAGTCTTCGGCAATTGTAACACATGTCAGCAACCGGGACACTTCTCTAAAGTGTGCCCTCAACGTAATAGAGATAGAGCTCAGAGTGGGAGTTCGTCTAGACCTGCAGCTCAGCCGGAGAGGCAGTCGTCTGCAGTACACTCTTTCCAACCCCAGCAACAGCAGAACAGACAAGGAGGTAGCTCTAGTGCAAATCAGCCTCCGAGACAGCAAGCACGATTCTTTGCATTGACAGAGGATCAGGCTCAGGCAGCACCTGACGATGTCATAGCAGGTAACTGTTCGATTTTCGGTCATTCTGCTCATGTCTTGATAGATACAGGTGCTTCCCATTCCTTTATCTCTGAGAAATATGTGTTATTGCATGCTTTGCCAACTGAATTGTTGCCTACAGTAGTAGCTGTTACTTCACCTTTGGGTGGAGGAATTGTTTCTGTCCGACTAGTCAGGAACTGTGAACTTTGTTTTGAGGGGAATTTGTTAGAATTCGACTGTATTGTGCTTGGGTTGTCAGATTTTGATTGTATTGTCGGTATAGATGCTTTGACCAAGTACAGGGCAACAGTTGATTGTTTTCTGAAGGTTGTCAGGTTCAGACCTGAAATGGCAGACGAGTGGAAATTCTTTGGTAAGGGTTCTTGATCTAGAATTCCTTTGATTTCAGTGTTATCTATGACTCGTTTGTTACAGAGAGGTGCAGAAGGATTTTTGGTTTATGCGGTTGATGTACTGAAATCTAGCCCAGCTTTGGTTGACTTACCAGTGGTTAGAGATTTTGCTGATGTGTTTCCGGAAGATGTTCCTGGATTGCCACCCATTCGAGAGGTTGAATTCAGCATTGACTTAGTGCTAGGTACTCAACCTATTTCAAAAGCTCCTTATCGTATGGCACTTGTTGAATTGAGAGAGTTGAAGGAGCAGCTTGAGGATTTGATTGCCAAGGGATACATCAGACCTAGTGTATCGCCTTGGGGTGCTCCTGTTCTATTCGTTCGGAAGAAGGATGGTTCTATGCGGCTCTGTATCGACTACCGTCAATTGAATCAGGCTACAGTTAAGAACAGGTATCCTTTACCCCGAATAGATGACTTGTTCGATCAACTGCAGGGTTCTTCTGTCTACTCTAAGATTGATCTGAGGTCAGGCTACCATCAGCTGAGAGTGCGAGAGGAAGATGTTCCTAAGACCGCATTCAGAACGAGGTATGGTCACTTTGAGTTTATAGTCATGCCGTTCGGTTTGACTAACGCTCCAGCTGTTTTTATGGGTTTGATGAACCGTATCTTTCAGCGTTATTTAGATGAGTTCGTCATTATTTTCATCGATGATATTCTTATCTACTCGAAGAACCGTACTGACCATGCAGAGCACTTGAGAATCGTCTTGCAGATTTTACGAGTTGAGCAGTTGTTTGCCAAGCTATCGAAATGCGAATTCTGGTTAGATCGAGTTGTCTTTCTCGGTCATATTATTTCTGAAGATGGGATTTCTGTCGATCCCAGCAAAATCAAAGCGGTTATGAATTGGCCTAGACCGACATCAGTACCTGAGATCCGAAGCTTCATGGGTTTAGCTGGTTATTACCGTCGTTTCATCGAGGGTTTCTCGTCTATTGCCAAGCCTATTACCCAGCTAACTCAGAAGAATGCGCCTTTTGTCTGGACTACAGATTGTGAGGCTAGCTTTGTTGATCTGAAGAGGAGACTGACCAGTGCTCCAATTCTTTCTATTCCGAAGGGTACTGGAGGTTTCACAGTGTATTGTGATGCTTCTAACCGAGGTTTGGGTTGTGTTCTTATGCAGCATAAGCATGTGATAGCGTATGCATCGAGGCAGCTGAAACCGCACGAGACTCGTTATCCGGTTCATGATCTTGAACTTGCAGCAATTGTATTTGCTTTGAAGATCTGGCGTCACTATCTTTATGGTGAG
Organism: Henckelia pumila; assembly: GCF_033568475.1. Classification (NCBI taxonomy): domain Eukaryota; kingdom Viridiplantae; phylum Streptophyta; class Magnoliopsida; order Lamiales; family Gesneriaceae; genus Henckelia; species Henckelia pumila. The sequence goes on from NC_133123.1 coordinate 232,915,751, forward strand.
TCTTTCGAGATCTTTTCTGATCATAAGAGTCTTAAGTACTTGTTTTCACAGGCAGAGCTGAATATGAGACAGAGAAGATGGTTAGATCTGTTGAAGGATTTCGACTGTGAGATCAAGTATTATCCAGGGAAGTCGAATGCAGTTGCAGATGCCTTGAGCCAAAAGCTTTGTTCTCTATCTCTTTCAACTATCGGTGTTTCTCAGTTGGTCGATGATTGTTGCACTTCTGGTTTAGAGTTTGAAACAGATAGGGAGACTATCAGAGTGTTTGCTATTCAAGCCGAGCCGGAGTTGTTTGTTGCAATCAGAGAAGCACAGAAGTCTGAGCCGAGCATTCAGGTTTCGGTAGAGAAAGTCAAAACTGGGCATCAGTCAGAATTCCAGGTTAGAGATGACGCTTTGTTTGTAAATAACCGTATTGTTGTGCCTGATATTTCGGAGTTGAGACAGCGTATTCTCCGAGAGGCTCATTGCAGTCGGTTTAGCGTTCATCCTAGAGGTCGTAAGATGTACAACGATCTGAAGAGTCAGTTCTGGTGGAAGAGAATGAAGGACGATGTTGCGAGATTTGTATCTCGGTGTTTGAATTGTCAGCAAGTGAAAGCAGAGCGGAAGCGACCAGGTGGTCTTTTGCACAGCCTATCTGTTCCTGAATGGAAATGGGATCACATTTCTATGGATTTTGTCACGAAACTACCACGATCCGTTCGAGGATGCGATGCTATTTGGGTGGTGATCGACCGATTGACGAAGTCTGCGTGTTTTATTCCGTACAGGATGACGTATCGTCATGATCAGATGGCTGAGTTATATGTTAGCAATGTTGTGAGATTGCATGGTGTGCCGAAGTCGATCGTTTCAGACAGAGATCCTAGATTCACTTCTCACTTCTGGCACAGTCTTCAGGGGGCACTTGGTACTCGATTGCATCTGAGTACAGCTTATCATCCTCAGACAGATGGACAGTCAGAGCGGACTATCCAGACGTTGGAGGATATGCTGCGAGCGGTAGTGCTAGACTTTGGCACTAGTTGGCAGGATTCTTTGCCTCTTGTCGAGTTTTCTTACAACAACAGCTTCCAAGCGAGTATCGGTATGGCGCCTTTTGAGGCTTTGTATGGTAGAAAGTGCCGATCTCCGTTGTTTTGGGATGAATTGTCCGAGTCACCAGATTTGGGACCGGAGATGCTTAGAGATATGGCAGAGCAGGTTAAGATCATTCAGACCAGAATGAAGTCAGCTCAAGATAGACAGGCGAAGTATGCGAATGTCAGACGTCGACCTCTGAGTTTTGAGCAGGGAGACCGTGTATTCCTTAAGATTTCTCCGTTCAGAGGCACCGTCAGATTCGGTAAGAGAGGAAAGTTATCTCCGAGATTCATCGGTCCGTACGAGATTCTCGAGAAGATAGGCGATCTTGCCTACAGACTTGCACTTCCTCCGTCTTTATCTGGTATTCACGACGTTTTTCACGTCTCTATGCTGCGAAAGTACCAACCAGATATTTCCCATATCCTTCAGCCTGACGAAGCCGAGTTAGACGAGACCCTGAGCTATTTTGAGCGACCGATTCAGATCCTTGATCGGAAAGAAAAGCAACTCAGAACCAAGTTGATTCCGTTGGTGAAAGTGCAGTGGAGCCATCACGGAGTCGAGGAAGCGACTTGGGAGACAGAATCTGACATGAGACAACGTTTTCCAGAGTTGTTCGGATGACGTGAGTTCTTCTTACTGTCTTTAGTTCTTTATTCTATCTTATGAGTTATAGTTCTTGTGGATTCGAGGACGAAATCTCTTCTTAGTGGGGGAGAATTGTAACGCCCCGTTTTTATCTTAATTGAATTTATTTGAGTTAATCAGAGATTACAGAGTTCTCGAGCCGGTTTGATTTTGATCAGGGTCCTTTTTGCAAAAATTGGATTTTGAGATTGATGGGTTTGCTTTGTTATTGTTGTTTTGGGCATTGAATTGAGTTGTTATCAGTATTGAACTGCTGTCTGCGTTGCCGGTTTGTTCAGTTTATAGCCGTTATGCCGTCGGTTTGAGTTTTGGGTTTTCGAATCGTTTTTGTATTGATTGAAGTCTTGGTGTGTGAGTGATCGTGGTTGTTGATCATCTCTTGTATCTGAACAGATTCGTTTGGAGTTGTCAAGCCCTGAGTTAGCAGCTTATTGATCGTTTCAGAGTTGGACGAAGATCGGTAATGAGATTTACCTTGATCCGTAGTTGTTGTTTAGATTGTATAGTTGTTGATACAATCTTTTGTTGTAGCTTTCCTGGAGTTGGAACTACTGCATTGAAAGGTAAAAGCAGTCATCGTAGCGGGATAGCATACTCGGGACTGTTGGTTCTCGAGTTTCCCTTTTTAAATCACATATTGCATTGATACTTGTTCTAGCACGTGGAACTTGTAATTGTTGATTGATTGAGTTTTTGTTATGTGGCTTATGTTTATGTTTCTGTTATGCATTCATCTTGAGCCTACTTTGATTTCAGCGGGCAGAACCGCCCTTTTTGTTAGACGTTTGGGAACTATGATTGAGTGGCCTAGGTTGTAGTATTTCGCCTAGTGCTAGCATACTCATTATGGTTGCTCAAAGTCTAGAGGAGTGGGATACGTGGCACCACCTCGATTGGGAGAGTCGGTGAGTCGTTACGTGATCTCATCCTCGGGATCCCAAAAGCAGAGCAATACTCCCGTGTTTATCAGAATCGATATCCTGGTTTTAAAGACATGCATATCATTAACTTCGACTTGAATATGTGGTTTGATAGCATGTTGTATATTCATTACTTGATATGTTGCTTTTACTGGGACTATCATTCTCACCGGTTATCCGGCTGTTGCTTTGTTTTGTATGTGTACTTGGCAACAGGTGGGGCAGGAACAAGTCAGAAGAGGCATGGTTAGCTTCGAGGGAAAGTAGTAAAAGTGAGACTCGGTTTAGAAGTCGAATTAGCATGTTTATCTAGTTTAAGATTGAAGCATGTTAGAACTCGAACTTGATATGTTTTGTTATTCGAATTAGTTTGTATTCGGATTGTAATCTGAAATCGAAGTATGTTGTTGTTGTATCGATTTAGACTTCTGGTTGTTTTTAGGCCTTCTGAAAGCATGACTTGTTATGGCATGTTTCCCTACACCCTGTTATTGTAATTGTATTTGAAGGCATGTCGGACCAAGCGCGGAATCCCTTTTCTTTTTCTGCAGCCTGAGCATTTCTGCCCAAGCCTTCTGCGCGCGGGCGAGGCGTTCCTCGCGCGCGCGCGAGGCCTCCGTTGGGCCTCGGGATCGTTTGCCCGCGCGCGCGCGAGCTTGATTCCTCGCGCGGGCGCGGGCGTTTAAAAAAATAAAAAAATAATAATAATAAAAAAAAAAAAAAACTTTGACTTGTTTTACTCTTGGATCCTTGTTCGCTTAATAGTTGTTTAATCCGAGATTAGTGGTTTAGAATCGAGGTCTCACAAAGTTCTTCAAGCGTTTCTTCCCTGTTTCTTATCGAAAGGAAAAGGGTGCCGAATTTGCGAATCTGAAACAAGGGAACTTGAGCATTGAGGACTATGTGAGCAAATTTGACAGTCTCTTGAGGTTTGCACCTCACGTTGCAGATAACGAGGAAGCCAAGGCCGACCATTTCATCAATGGCTTGAATCCTGAGATTTTTACCTTGGTCAATACCGGAAGACCCAACAACTTCGCAGATGCTATGGATCAGGCAAAGGGAGCCGAAGCCGGATTCTTGATGCAACGAGGTAATCAGGTAGCTCCACAGCCGCAACAGAGGTCCTTTCAGAATCAGCCTGTTCAGTTTTAGCCTCAGCAGTCTCAGTATCAGTACCAACCTTCTCCACAGTCGAATCAGTCTCAGAGAGTTGATGGAGGAAACAGTAGTAGAAACAGGCGAGATCAGTATCGGACGAAGGGGAAGAATTTCAAGAGGTCGGGGAGCAACTCATCGAGTTCCAGTGGTTCTAGACAGTTCAGTTCTGGACAGAGTTCAGGGTTTTTTGGAGTTTCTTGCAGCAAGTGTGGAGGACGTCATCCGAGTGATCAGTGTCGAGGCGTGTTTGGTAGTTGCAACATCTGCCAGCAGCCGGGTCATTTTGCTAGAGTCTGTCCTCAGCGAGGATCCGATAGAGCTCAGAGCGACAGTTCTTCTCGACCGCCAGCTTAGCCCGAGAGATCAGCTTCTGCAGTCCATTCCTTTCCGCCTCAGCAACAGAATCGTCAGGGAGGTAACCAGAACCAGAACCAACCTCCACGACAGCAGGCGAGGGTGTTTGCCTTGACAGAGGATCAAGCCAATGCAGCACCGAATGATGTAATAGCAGGTAATTGTTCGATCTTTGGTTATCCTGTGTTTGTGTTTTTTGATACAGGTGCTTCTCACTGTTTTATTTCTGAAAGATTTGTCGTGATGCATGATTTAATTGCTGAGCCATTATCTGATGTTGTTGCTATTACTTCACCTTTGGGTGGAGGAATTATTTCGGTGAGAATGGTCCGAAATTGTGTGATAGAATCCGAAGGGAATTCGATTGAGATTGACTGCATCGTACTTGGATTATCTGATTTTGATTGCATCATTGGGATTGATGCCCTAACCAAGCATAGGACGACAGTAGATTGCTTTCAGAAAGTTGTTCGTTTCAGGCCTGAGATGGCATATGATTGGAAGTTTTTTGGTAAGGGTTCTCGATCCAAAATTCCTTTGATTTCGGTGTTAACCATGTCTCGTTTACTACAGAAAGGAGCAGAGGGATTCTTGATTTATGCTTTGGATATTCAGAAGTTTAGCCCTGAGTTGTTCGAGATACCGGTGGTTAGCGAGTTTCCTGATGTTTTTCCAGACGAGATTCCTGGTTTACCGCCTATTCGAGATATCGAATTTAGCATTGAACTTGCGCCAGGTACTCAGCCTATTTCGAAAGCAACTTACCGAATGGCTCCTTTAGAGTTGAAAGAATTGAAGGAGCAGTTGGAAGATTTGATTGCCATGGGATACATCCGACCTAGCGTATCGCCTTGGGGTGCTCCAGTGCTTTTTGTGAGGAAGAAAGACGGTTCTATGTGACTTTGCATCGACTACCGCCAGTTGAATCAAGCGACGGTCAAGAACAAGTATCCTCTACCAAGAATCGACGATCTTTTTGATCAACTGCAAGGTTCTTCAGTGTATTCAAAGATAGATCTGTGATCAGGGTATCATCAGCTGAGAGTTCGCAACGAGGATGCACCGAAGACAGCTTTCAGAACCAGATATGGGCATTTCGAATTCATAGTCATGCCTTTTGGTTTGACCAATGCTCCAGCAGTGTTTATGGACCTGATGAATCGCATCTTTCAGCGGTATCTAGATGAGTTCGTCATCATCTTCATCGACGACATTTTGATCTATTCTAAGAACCGTTCTGATCATGCCGAGCATTTGAGAATTGTATTGCAAACCTTGCGAGCCGAACAGTTGTATGCTAAGCTATCAAAGTGCGAGTTTTGGTTGGACCGAGTGGTTTTCTTAGGCCATATTGTATCGGGAGATGGAATATCTGTGGATCCCAGTAAGATCGAAGCAGTTATGAATTGGTAGAGACCGACATCAGTACCAGAAATCCGAAGCTTCATGGGTTTAGCGGGGTATTATCGCCGATTTATCGAGGGATTCTCTTCCATTGCAAAGCCGATTACTCAGTTGACCCAGAAGAATGCACCGTTTGTCTGGTCCGATCAGTGTGAGGCTAGTTTCTTTGAGCTGAAGAAGAGATTGACCAGCACTCCGATCTTGTCTATTCCATCAGGTACTGGAGGTTTCTCTGTGTACTGTGATGCTTCTCACCGTGGTCTTGGATGCATACTCATGCAGAGGAAGCACGTCATAGCTTATGCTTCGAGGCAGCTAAAGCCTCATGAGACTCGTTATCCGATCCATGATCTCGAGCTAGCTGCAATCGTGTTTTCTTTGAAGACTTGGCGCCATTACCTGTATGGCGAGTCGTTTGAGATATTTTCTGACCACAAGAGCCTAAAATACTTGTTTTCCCAGTCCGATCTGAATATGAGACAAAGGAGATGGATGGATTTGCTTAAGGACTTCGACTGTGAGATCAAGTATTACCCTGGGAAGTCGAATGCAGCCGCAGACGCTCTTAGTCGGAAGCTTTGTTCTTTGTCTCTTTCTACGATTGGTGTCTCTCGATTGATTGAAGATTGTTGTACTTCTGGTTTAGAGTTTGAGACGAGATCCATCAGAGTTTTTGCGATTCAAGCCGAGCCAGAGTTGTTTCAGTCGATTAGAGAGGCTCAGAGATCAGATCCGAGTATTCAGAGTTCGATAGAGAGAGTCCGATCAGGTCACCAGTCAGAGTTTCAGGTCAGGGATAACGTTTTGTTTGTGAATAGCCGTATTTTTGTGCCCGATGTTTCTGAGTTGAGACAGCGCATTCTTCGGGAGGCGCATTGCAGTCGGTTCAGTATTCATCCAGGAGGCTGAAAGATGTATAACGACTTGAAGACTCAGTTCTGGTGGAAACAGTTGAAAGGAGACGTCACGAGGTTTGTATCCCGTTGTCTGAATTGCCAACAGGTGAAAGCTGAGAGGAAGAAGCCCGGAGGATTATTGCACAGTTTGCCTGTCCCGGAATGGAAATGGGATCATATCTCAATGGATTTTGTCACGAAGCTACCGCGTTCAGTCAGAGGTTGTGATGCAATTTGGGTTGTGATTGACCGGTTAACAAAATCTGCTTGCTTCATTCCTTACCGTATGACATACCGTCACGATCAGATGGCCGAGTTGTATGTCAGAGAGGTTGTGAGATTGCACGGCGTGCCGAAGTCGATAGTATCAGACAGAGATCCGAGATTCACTCTCACTTTTGGCACAGTCTTCAGGAGGCTTTGGGTACTCGTTTTCACTTGAGCACAGCGTATCACCCTCAGATCGACGGTCAGTCCGAGCGTATGATCCAGACTTTGGAGGATATGCTTCGAGCTGTAGTGCTTGATTTTGGATCAGGTTGGCAGGAGTCCTTGCCTCTAGTGGAGTTTTCGTACAATAACAGCTTCCAGGCAAGCATTGGAATGACACCTTTTGAAGCTTTGTACGGGAAGAAGTGCAGATCTCCGTTATTTTGGGACGAGATTTCAGAATCACCTGAGTTGGGTCCAGATATGATTTGTGATATGGCAGAACAGGTGAAGTTGATCCGAGTCAGAATGAAGATAGCCCAAGATCGTCAGGCCAAGTATGCGAATGTCAGACGCAGACCACTGTGTTTCGAGCAGGGAGACCGTGTGTTTCTGAAGATTTCTCCTTTCCGAGGCACTATCAAATTTGGGAAGAGAGGAAAATTGTCTCCGAGGTTCATTGGTCCATATGAAATTCTAGAGAAGATAGGCAATCTTGCCTATAGGATTGCTCTTCCTCCATCTCTTTCAGGCATCCACGATGTGTTTCACGTTTCGATGCTACGGAAGTACCATCCGGATCCGTCTCATGTTCTTCAACCAGATGAGGCCGAACTTGACGAGACTCTGAGTTACTTCGAGCGACCGATTCAGATTCTTGACAGAAAAGAGAAGCAGCTCAGAAACAAGTCGATTTCGTTGGTGAAGATTCTGTGGAGTCGTCACGAAGTTGAAGAAGCGACTTGGGAGACCGAATCCGATATGAGGCAGCGATTTCCAAAGTTGTTCGATTGAGGTGAGTTTGTCTTCAGTTGGTTTTGTTCTTGTTCAGTCTGTGATCTGTCAGATTTCGAGGACGAAATTGAATCTTAGAGGGGGAGAATTGTAATGCCCCAATTTTACTATAATTGAGTTTAATCGAGATAATTAGGGTTTTCAGTAATTGAGGATTGTTTTGTTTTTAGCAGGGGGTTACTTTGCAAGATTTGAGAAATAAAGGACTGAAATGCAAAAGTTGGATTTATTTATTATTATTTGGATGCAAGTAGCCTACCTCCCCATCCCTCCATCATATCACCATCACTTCCTCTTCCCTCCTCCTCTCCATTTCATACGTACTGAGGGGAAGCCATGGGTATCGACATTTCAAGTTTTTCCTTTCCTCGATTCGCTCGATCCGACCGTTAGATTTTCATTCCGAGTTGAGATTCACGATCACCGCAACGAGGGATTCATTTAGACTTGATTGAAGGATTTGAAGTTAAAGATTTGAAGGCTCAGTTATCGATTGAAGTTTGAAGACGGATTGATTGAAGCTTCGAGAAAAAGGTAAAAGATTACATCGATTCAAATGGGGTTGAATACTCGAGTTTGATTGATTCTCAAGCCCCGAAAATCACATACTGCATGTTATCTGTTTGTGTGAACTTGACTGATTATTCGTTTACACTTGCATTCATATTGAGCCGATTATTCGATTCGTTTTGAATATAGATGATTTAGGGAGCTATATTGAAGTGGCTTTGGATTTCGAGTTTTTCCAAGTGCCAGAATACTTCTTATAGTTGCTCTGAATTCTAGGGGTTGAGTTGAACGACATTCACCCCAAATGGGTGTGTCGGTGAGTTGTTGTGAAGACTTGGCCCCGGGATCCCAACCGAATACTGATTGACATTTCGATTATCTGACTTGATAGTCCCGAGTTTGAAATCATGCATACATCCACTCTCATTTGGATTGATTGATGAATGTTACATTTCGATTGAAGTGTTTATTTGATAGTGAGTACATGTCTCTTTTACTTAGAAATTATATTTCTAACCGGTTTATCCGGCTGTTGTCTTTGTTTGTATGTGTACTTGGCAACAGGAGGATCAGGAGCTGGACCAAGTCGTTTGGGTTAGCTTGGGGTGAGACGATAGACGTGAGACACCGTGTTGTAGGGTCGAGTTGAATGATCTATTTTGAGTTTTGTTGAGTCGTTTGAACTCCTTCTTAGAACTCGACATGTTGTAATTGGGAAGAACTTAGTCTATTGCATGATCTAATCTTCTTTTGTATTTTGAATATCTTATGATTGTTGAATTATTAGTTGGATCATGTCGGAACCTTTCCGGGTGTTATTTTACACTTTTGAGGTCTTTTTGGTAGCGATTACAGCAGGCTATGCGCGCCCGCTCGTCCGGGAGGCGCGCCCGCGTGCCCTGCACCTCCCCGAGCATGACGCCATGCACGCCCGCGCCTAGGGAGGCACGCCCGCGCGCCCAGAGCAGGGGGCTATGTGCGCTCGCGCCTAGAGAGGCGCGGCCGCGCGTCCCTTTTAAAAAAAAAAAATTGATTCTATTTTATATTGGCTCTCGTGTTCGATTTTGTTTAATTATTCGATATTAGAGGATTAGAAACGGGGTCTCACATAATTAATCATGACAAATGTATTTCATAAGATATTCAAAATATACTCATAATAGTTTCCAAATATTGTAACTTTTCTAGAAAAAAAATAAAATATTATCTAAAAATTAAGATCGAAAATATGAAGGAATTAAAATTACTTTCATTCTTGACACGACTTAAGTGTGCATGGCCTAACACAAACCGAAAGCTCCGATCTCACTTCAAAAGCTCCGATCCTGACGTAACTTCGGAACTACCAACTCTGCTTCCAAACTGATCGGAGGCTCCGGTCCTGATTTCAGAAGCTCCGAACTGTCCTTTGTAAAATTTTTATAGTTGTCTGATTAATTCCAAATTAAACCCCTAATCCATGCTTTAACCATTAATCTTTGTGAAATGGAGTCAATCTACTACATTATCCCCCTACTTAAGATATTTTTTCATCGAACAATCTTAAGTACTGAATGCAGTAAATTACTGAATAAACATTTTTTATTCAAACTGAAAATTTTACAAGATACAAATGAAATACAACGATATCAAAATAACTCTGGATAATCTATACGCATACGACTCTCAACTTCCCAAGTGGCTTCCTCAGTGTTTTGGTGCTGCCACTGAACTAGAACAAGAGGAATGATCTTTTTGCGTAAGACCTTATCCTTATTACCTATGATACGCAAAGGTCTCTCAACATATGTCAAATCTGTATCCAACTGTATCTCAGACGGGTGTAAGATATGAGATTTACCTGCCACATATCGTCACAACAGTGATACATGAAACACTTCGTGGATACTCGACAAATACGGCGGTAACGCTAACTTGTAAACTAGATCTCCAACACTTTCCAAATATCAAATGGACCAATGAACCTATTAGATAGATTACCCTTGAGACCGAATCTCAAAATCCTGTGAAATGGTGAGACTTTCAAAAATACTTTCTCTCCCACTTCAAACTACAAAGGTATGCGCTTAATATTTGCATAACTAGCCTGCCGATCATGCGCAGTCTTAATTCTCTTCTTGATCTATCCTACAATATCAACAGCCTGTTAAACTAACTCTGGTCCATCTGCTTGTCGCTCTCCCACTTCTTCCTATAATAGTGTAGTACGACATCGTCGCCCGTACAATGCTTCAAACACAGCCATCCCAAAACTGCGATGATAACTTTTGTTCTACGCAAACTCAATCAATGGAAACTGATATTGCCAAGCTGGACCAAAATCCATGGTACATGCTCGCAACATGTCTTCAAGAGTACGAATCGTGCGCTCTGACTGCCCGTCAGTCTCTAAGTGATATGCAGTACTCGGGCTAAGAGTATTACCCATAGCGCGATAAATACTCCCATGGAACGTGGAAGTAAACATGGGGTCTCGATCGCTGACTATGCTCACAGGCACTCCGTGAAATTAGAAAATCTCCTGGATGTACAAAAGTGTCATCCTATCAATTTTGTAGTCCCGTTTATAGGGAATGAAATGTGCTAAATTGGTGAGCCGATCCACCACACCCAGATATCATCATAATTTCTCGAGGTCACCAGTCCTCAAATCTCCCTCCAAGCCATCGGCCACCACCCATCTTGCATGACCGACCACCAGCGAACCTTCCCCACCACCGTGCCGCCTTGGAGCCATCCTTTGGAGGTTGGAACAGCGTCTGAACGTGAAGTATCAGCAGCCTCAATCCTTTTTTTTCTTTGTTCTTTTCAATTTGAGGCAAGATCTTTGCACTTCTTTGAACACCAAGCATAGAATAGTATTCTCTTTGCTCAAATCATGATTTATATTGAATTTTTCCTTTAATATATGTGTATGGATGGTTTTTTTGGTGAAAATAAGTAGGTAAGATGTGTAATTTTTGAAAATTGCATCTCCTAATTGTTAGAAGGTGTTGTGGATTGAATTGAGCTAGAAACTTGCATTGGATTGGAACTTTTCGAAAATTTTATGAAAATCAGATTGTTCATTGCCTAATTTCGATCATATTGCATGTGTAAATGGGTGGATATGAGTAATATATTATGTAAAGTTATGTCCTTGAAGTTATATATTAAAAGTTTCAAATTCGGCTTGAAATTTGGGCAATTGAACTTGAATTTTTAAGTGATGGATGAATGGGTGAAGGGGATGCCCATGTTTATTTATTAGGGTGAAAATGTGGCCTTGGCATTCTGTTAGATGGGCGTTAAGGGCTAGTGTTGGTGAAAATTGGGATATGAGTTTGGTTGTGGTGATTGGATTGACCGGGTGAAACTTCTTGGGTTAAAACCTTGACTTGAGCTAACACAAGGCACGTGGCTAGCTCAAGGGCACTTGCTGGTCATTAGGGAGGTCCTAGATGGTGTCTTGATGGTTGATTTGTAGATTAGGGATTGAGGAAAGAGTTTTGAAGGTTTTAGATATTGAAGGGCTAGAGCAGATTTTTCGTGTCTATGTGGTTCACCTTTAGGAATGGGTTCTGATCTTGGAATTTTAGGGCTTTACTCGGGTAAGTTTCGGGTAGGAAAAGGATGGACTAAGTTGAAGTGTGAAGAGCAATTTTCCAAGAATTTTAGGGGCTCTATGGGAACCTAAATTGAACGGGTTGCTCGTGCTTGCATTAAAGGTTAAGGACTAATCCTAGGGGTTATTTAGTATGTGTATGAGGTGTTGGTTTGAACGGGAGATCGTTTGGATAAGAATTTTCTATTTTATGGGTCGTACGGGCCGAATGCCTTTTTCGACCCATTGTGGAGTAAGTCTAAGTTATTCTAGGAATGTCTATAAATTTATTGGTGGCCACCTACATGGAATTCATCCATTAATTCAAATTTTATATTATATTTTTGGGTTGTGTCATTTCATTCATTCAATGCCCTTATCCTTCGCCTGAGTAAACTTAAAATTATTCATGTTCTAGTCCCGAAGTATAAATTATGAAACGATGAAAAGATAAAAAGGTGAAAAGACGAAAAGTTATATGTAAAAAAGGTTAAATTAAATGTAAAGGAAATGAATTAGGAAAATTGGTTGTGAATTAGACGTGCAATGATGGGTCGGGGGATGCCCTGGCTCAGTTGCCAAAATTAGTTATGTAGTACGAGGTCGGGAGACATCTCGGTTTTTCTACCAACCAGACGTGTTGTACGAGGTCGTGAGAAATCTCGGCTTCCCTACCAACCATACGTATAGTACGATGTCGTGAGAAATCTCGGTTTTCCTACAAACCAGACGTGTAGTACGAGGTCGGGAAAAATCTCGGCTTCCCTACCAATTAAGAGGGGAAATGTGGTATCGGGAGAGATCTCGGTATCCTTGCTGGCATAGTATTGTAGCCATTGATCGATCAAAAACCCTAGTCATAGTCGAGGATGTAAATTCACAAGATAATTAAAAAAAAATGTTCATGAATGTCATGTTTTCATTGCATATTGTAAAGGTTTTAATTCGAGCATGAGTCGTGCTTCATTCAAGTGAGTTCATCGTATACTTATTATTATTGTTAGTATGATGCATGTATTTTGAACCCTCGTTATTCGTAGTACAATATTTTTGAGTCTTTAGGCTCAATACTATGCTTGGTGCAGGTTAGAATTTGTTGAGATCGGGGGGCATGACTCTCGAGTGGACTGCAATGCGGGCACGACACATATCTCCGACCTTGATAGTCTTCCGCAGAGTTTATTCAACTTAAATGTTTAGAAGTAGTTATTTTGTTTTTTGATTAAATATAAATGTAATAATCTTTAGATTTGGCTTGTTGACATGAAAATATTAAATTGTCAAATCTTTGAGTGATTGAAATGTTGTATCTCTTTTTTTAGATTCTCGTTCATTTTTCTCGGTCTTGTCTATCTGTGTTTTTGGTTGTATTTTTAGGTTGTTGTCTGTGATAGCTGGGTTTTAATATAAACATTTATGTCATGCCGAATGTTTTTTGAAAAATTCGTATTTTATTTAATTATTAATTAAAGTAGAGCTAGTGGTCGTTTAATCGGTCTTCGAGGAGTATAAAAAATAATAACTAACCTACATGTTGAAAAAAAGGGACTCACAACACATGCACACAACAGAGCAGAACGTCACGAGATTCTTTGAGAGAGAGAGAGAGAGAGAACCGCACAAGCAAGGATTTGAAGAAAGTTTCAAAAGATCTATTGCAAAGACGAAGAATGCTAAATGTAGGGGCAGAGACGCGCGGATTTGGCTTCGCTATTCTTTCCATTTTCTCTCCTGTTATTGAAGTTTGATGTGTATATTCATAAACATGGCTTTTTTTTTTTTTGCATTATGAACTTTTTTTTTCTAGAGAAATGACATGGCTTAGTTGAGATTAATTCTATGACTTTTTTATTTATGTGATTGAATTCCTCAAGTTTACTTGTGCTTTCTAGGTTTGATTGTCTTTCAATTATTGGTCATGGATTGAATGTTAAACTTATTTGAAATCTAACATTCAGGAAAGGGTATGTTGAATATGATCATAGGAAAACACATTGTTGAATGTCTATATAGTTCGGGAGGCATATAGCGTCAGCAGATCTTAAGTAAAAACATCGTTTTCATAATATCATTAAGTCTAGATTTTTAATAGAGATATTGAAATCAAAATTAGTTGATACATTTTATTTGTTACTTTTAAAATAAAAATAGAAAGTAACTATTTTTAGTTATTAAGTAATTGAAATTCATTAACATAAATTCGATAGAAGTAGTTATAATTGAAACTAAGTGAAATAAAACCTCTAGATCATTTTCTCTTATTGATATCTCTCAATTGTGTGTGTTTTCTTGTCAGTTTCTCTTGTTGATTTATTTAAGATTAAATAAACCTAATTTTTTGAATTTTTAAAATAAATTCTGGTCTATTTTAATTACAAGCATTAATATTTTTTTTGAATGCATACTTCTCATGGGAATGATACTTTACTTATCATATATTAATACTTGACATCGTGCATTTGTGAGAAAGAAAAAAAATGCAACAATGGTCTAGACGAGTGTGTGAGTTACCCAGTTGTCGGATTCCCAAATGGTATTACATACTCATCGGCACCTAGTCTGAGCAGTACTTATTAGTTGACTAGTCACTCTGTCATCTAACGATGCATATGCATCGTATTAGTTTTGTGTAGTCGTATTTACTAAGCAAGTAAGCATTAGTCGCTCAAAACTTTGGTGTTATCTTGAGCACCTCATTTCACGGGGCAGATAAGTTGGATGGAGCAGGATCGAGGCATGGTTAGACCAGTGGGTGTTGGGAACTTTATTTTCCTACGTTAGTTTTATATTGTAAATATGGTTGCATGAATGCATTGGAGTTATTAGTACTAATTGTATTTCGGCGGTTTATCATGTTCTAGTTTTTTTAAAGTTTTTACAATATGCTATGTTTTAAGTATTTTATATTAATATAATTGCATGTTTAAGACTACAAGTTAACAGGTGATCTGATTTGAGTCATTACATTTACATACATATTATATTATATTATATATATATATACATAATATAATATTATTGAAGATGACTTATACATTTATATATGTGTGTGTGTATGTATAATATATAATGTTTTTTAAAACTTAAATGTTAGCGGGTTAATTGGCGGGTCCAACTTGAGCTGGACCCTTCAGGTTTTGAATGGTGCAGGGGCGGGTTAAAAAAGAAGTACGACGGTCTGAGTTTGAGTTTGAGTCTGAGTCAAATTTTTCCCTTGCAGAGGGTGGGTCTAGGGTTTGGTGAAACATGCCTCGCACCTATCTCGTTTTCATCCCTAATCAATATTATGCATATATCACAACATCTCAAATTTCATGATTCGATTACAACATAGAAAATTGTTGTGCGCACTCAACAAGCTTGTTTTTTTGCATTAAACAATTAGTTATTTTTGTTATGTAAATATATCTAAAATGTTTTAAACAATATTATTTTTTTTTTGTGATAGTGAAAATATTATATGAATTTTTTAATGTTTCCAGACTATTACAATTTACACATCACTTTTTGTATTTTAATATGATTAATTAATATTAAAATTATTTTTTGTATTTAAATTATTTTTTTCTCTTTATTAGTATATTATTTTTATATTATCATAATCACGGGTGTTTTTTATGCCTCTTAATTAACTTCGTGTTTTTATATTTTTCTAGACAAAACATTATCACCAATAATGATCATAATTACTGAAAATAAGAATTATATATCCATTTAGATGGTTCAACAATAATTTATAAGTGAAAAATATATGGTAGAAATGTTTAAACATATAATTCTCTTCTCATTATTGATTCTCTTACAATGAATTTAGGACAATTAATGATACATAATAGAACAATTATATTTAAATAATTTTACTTTCAGAATTTCCCTTATTCATGTAACTTCTCAAAATATACATGACATTTTACACACTAATGAAAAAAATTAAGAAAACAATGAAATTTAACAATGCAAAAATTTTGCCTACTATTTATTTTTTTATAGTATAAATAGATTGTTAGATATATATTATTCTCTTCTCATTATTGATTCTCTTGCAATAAATTTATGTTGATCAATGACACTTTTTATATAAACAATTACAACCAAATAATTTTACTTCCGATATTACCCTTCTTTTTTCCATGTAATTCCCAAAATATCCATGACATTTTACACTCTAATTAACGAAATTAAGACAATAATGAAATTTGACAATGCAAAATTTTGTCCACGGATTCATTAATTTTATTTTAGTATAAAAATAAATAGAAATGCTTGTATATATATAATTCTCTTATCATCATTGATTATCTTACAATGAATTTAGGATAATTAATCATACTTAATAGGACTGTTACATTCAAATAATTTAATTCTGGCATGTCCTTTTTTCTTTTTCACTTAAGTTTCCAAAATACCCATGACATTTAACTCTCTAATTAACAAAATTAAGGTAATAACGAAATTCGCAATGCAAAAAATTTGTTCACCATTCTTCTTTTTCTCGTATAATGAATAGATAGATACATGCTAACAAAGATATAATACCTAAATTAAGTAATTTGTATTTATTTTTATGATTTTATAGTTTAACAAACAATTAATTATACCCTCTTCTTGAGTCCAAGGCTTGCAAGTTGCAAGTAGCATCGAAAACGATTATTTAAAAAAAGTCGAATTATTTATAATAATTCAAAGATAATGAAATGATTATAAGTTGAATTATGTATAATAATTTAAAGATAATAAAATGAGTACACTGATATCTTAAGCTAGAAATTTGCAACGACAGGAGGATCCCATCTACTCTCCAGCTCTTTTCTTTTGTTCTCAAACACGTCTGCGTCTTCTACTTGATGTTCATCCAACCACTGGATAGCGCGCTTGATCTCGACTTCTATGTTTTTGGTGTCGCTAACATGTTTTTTAGTCATGATAGTATCTCTAGTGTCGTAGACATATTTTTCCAAAAGATTCTTTGCCTCGAATTTCTTTTTAAGCTTCTCATCTTCTAGTTTTAATATCTCTGCTTCCTCCAACATTCTTCCAATCTCATCCTTGGACAGCAAGCCGTTAATGTTGCTTATTGTGATGCTATTTGCAATACCGGATGTTTCGTCTTCAGCGGAAACAGTTAAGATACCATTAGCATCGATATCAAAGCACACATTGAATTGAGGGACGCCCCTCGGAGTAGGAGGGAAACCAGACAGAACGAACGCGCCCAACAGAATGTTGTCGCTTGCTCTAGGCCTTTCACCCTCGTACACTTCGAATGTATCACTAGTTAGGTCGTCTTCATAAGTGGTGAACCATTCTTGTTTCTTAGTAGGAATAGCGGTATTCCTGGGTATTACTATGTACATTTCATCCTCTCTAATACGCACACCAAGAGACAGAGGTGTGACATCACATAATACTATGTCTTGAATCTGGTGATGACCCTGGCCAGACAAAATCGCGGCTTGGACTGCTGCACCGTAGGCTACGGCCTCGTCTGGGTGAATACTTTTACATAGCTCCTTCCCATCGAAGAAATCTTGAAGCAACTGTTGCACTTTGGGAATTCTTATAGATCCACCAACGAGGACCACATCATCAATACTTTCCTTCTGCATCTTGGCATCTTTCAAACACTTTTCCACATGGCTAATGCATTCATGAAACAAGTCCATGTTGAGCTCCTCAAATTTGGCTCGTGTTATCTTCGAGTCCAAATCAATTCCGTCATACAAACACTCGATCCCAATAGTTGTATGTGCCATAAAAGATAGATTCCGCTTTGCCCTCTCGCAAGCTGTCCGCAGCCTTCTCAATGCTCGGGGGTTGTCTCTTATGTCCTTTTTGTGCTTCCTCTTAAACTCTTCGACTAAATGGTTAACCATCCTGTTGTCAAAATCCTCTCCTCCGAGATGGGTGTCACCTGCAGTTGACTTGACCTTAAATGTACCCTTCACAATTGTGAGAAGAGAAACGTCGAAAGTTCCACCACCAAGGTCGAAAATAAGCACATTCTTTACAGTACCAGAGCTGCATAATTTTTTGTCAAGACCATAGGCAATGGCAGCAGCAGTTGGTTCAACAATAATTCGCAACACGTTGAGCCCAGAAATGATTCCGGCATCCTTGGTTGTCCGCCTCTGGGAATCATTGAAGTAGGCGGGTACAGTAATAACTGCATTTTTAACATTACATCCAAGAAAGGCTTCTGCAATCTCCTTCATTTTGGCGAGAACCATCGAGGAGATCTCTTCAGCAGCAAATTGTTTGTCTTCGCCTTTGTAAGTAACCACAATCATGGGCTTATTATTCGCACCGCAAATGACCTTGAACGGCCAGAGTTCCTTATCACTTTGGAGCAAAGGGTCGCTGAATCTTCGACCGATCAATCTCTTAGCATCTGCAGTAGAAAAATACTATTTAGAATATTATAATCCCAACAGAGCCTCGTACAAGAAGAATGAATGAAGAAACTGATGTCTCACCAAAGACAGTGTTTGTGGGGTTCAAGGCCACAACATTCTTGGCCGCATCGCCGATGAGACGTTCGGTTTCGTTGAAAGCTACGTAAGAAGGCGTGATGCGATTGCCCTGATCATTAGGTATGATCTCAACACGATCCCGTTGCCACACGGCTACGCATGAATAAGTAGTGCCCAAGTCGATTCCGATCGCCGGTCCTTCGTTTTTTCCGGCCATTTTGTGACAACACTATCAACAAATTAAACTGGGAGAGTGGTTAATAAGTCTTAACAAATTGGAAAGAAGATGAAGTCGGAGTCTACGATGAAACAAAATGAAAACGACGACTTCTTACACAACTTTAAAACGCGTTTGTTGACTTGCTTTCTCAAATATTCATTATCTGTTGAAATGAAAACTCCTCGTTATTGTATTTTATTTTTTATATATAATAACATAATTGATATTTGTTATCTGTTGAAATTTACAGTTACCAAATTCTTATTATAACATATTGTGATGTCCCGTCTTTACGAAAGTGATTAACTATCCCGCCATGCACACAAATAATTATACTATGGTGTTCATCAAAATTTATTTTTAATTTTGAATTAAAAAAAATGCCTTTTTTTTAGTAATATATATATGATCGAGAGTTTGTCGTTTTACCAAAATAAAGTTATAAAATTGATGGTAACAATACAATAAAATAAAATATTTTAAATTATAAAACAACTTAATCGTTTTGATACTTCTCTTAACAGATACAATTATTTGTTTCCAACAATTCTCTCTCAATAATTGCAATTATAGGACCGATCATTTGACGTTTTACTACAAATCATAATTGACGATAAAAGTGCAATTCAAATTTAATGCTGCATAGTAACTCAAAAGGTCACATTTCGATTGACAATCATTGTTTCCCGACAATATATATTGAAGCTTGGGTGTTTGTTGAAATTTACAATTTGTAGTGTTTAACTCATTTTATTAATAAAAAAACTCATTTTATTAATCAACACCGTTATAAGTTATAACATACATATATATACTCATAAGTCATAACTCTCTTAATACGGATAAATTATTTAATAAGAAAAAATATTGGAGCTAATTAAACATATATTTATACTATCAATTAAAGGAAAGTCCCTTTTAAAAACTGACTTTGCATAAAAAAAAATATTTCCAAAATTACCTCTGGCACTCTTTTCAACCTTTGACATCATCACTTTGCTTATAAGAGTGTGTTTGGCAAAACTTAAAAACTTTTTCAAATAGCTTATAAGCTGTTTTAGAGCTTTTAAGCTCTAAATTTTTTTTGGTAATTTTTTAAAAAAACAGCTTATAATTCTGTCAAAATAAACAGCTTATAAGCTGTTTTTAAAAAAGTAAGGGGATGTACTTTTTTCAAAAAGATCTTATTTTAACATTCTATCTCTCTAAAATATCCTTAAATATTTTAATAAATCTCCATCATATCCTCCACCCATTAAATATTAAATATTATTTTTTAAAAAAATTTCAAATCACATAAATTTTTCTAAAATAAAATATTATAACAATTTTATTTTTTAATATAAGTTTATTCTAAAACTATTTTCATATATGTATAACTCGAAACATTATTTTCATATAGTTATACTCTTTCTGGTAATTTCGACGATAAAAAGATCTTATAATACCAAACACATCAACATCTTTATGTTATTTAAAATAAGTTTATCCAAACACTTTAACAGCTTATTTTTAAAATAAGTTCTAACAGCTTATAAACTCGTAAAATAGCTTTTAAGCTCTAGGAGCTTATAAGCTCTTTTTAATAAGTTTAGTCAAACACCCTTTAAGTCTTATGCAGTTACCAATTTCATTTTCATAAATTGATAAACATGATTATTAGTTTCTCAAGAAAAAAGGTTTATTCTCCTTTTTTTCCGTGAGCAGCAGTTTCTTTTCACACACATCGTGTAGGCCACTTTTTTTTCAATATTTTTATTAGCACAAAATCTCATGTGGACAGTCTCACGGTTAAATTTTTTGTAAGACAGATCTTCAAATTGAGTCACTCATGATAAAATATTACTATTAATGCTAAGGGTGTGTTTGAAGTCTAAGATTATTAATCTACCTATTAATAATTTTATCTAGTCTCACGTTTTTTTGTCATATTATTTATCCATTTTTCAATTATTTATCTCACATAAATCAAATCATTAATTATTTATCTTACATCAATCAAATCATTGAATTTAAATTACTATATTATCCTTTATAAATAATATTATTCATATTTTATTAATTATTAAAAGGATAAAATAGTAATTTACTATTTTTTTATAAAATATAATCAATCAAATCAAACAAACTATAATCTATCAATCAAATCAAATCTTATATTAACTATCATTCTTATTTATTTTTATTACAAAATATTACTTATCTCTATATTATTTATCTTATCACTCACTTCAAACGGACCCTAAAATTATTATTATTTATTGTAAATATGTACATAGTTGATCCGTCTCACGGATATCTGTGAAAGCGTTTCACAAAAGAATTATTCCATTTTTATTAATTGTAATGGACTATCTATAAATTTTAAATATAGATAAAAATAAGATTGGAGATTTAAAAAGAAAGACTATTTTAGGATGATAAGGGTGAAATTTCTTATAATCATCAAATTTTATTTTTTGTGTAAAAAAAATGGATTACCGTAATTTCGTTATGCACTTCACTAAATTAATTGAATATTAGTTTTTAAAAGGTGCATATTTATAATTAAATAATAAGATAGTGAGATAGGTTTATCCTACTAATTATTATTGGTGAAAGATAGGTTTATCCTACTAATGAAATTGTATCATTTTTTATTCTGAAAAAGTAACACAATATATTATAACTAAGAAGTTTATGCCTAGTTAAAAAAAAGTTTGTCTCTTTGCACGTACTGTGTATTTGTATCGTTACAATAATTATTTAAATATGATAATTTTTTCTATTTTCATATTAATGAATTTTAACAATATTTTTTAAAATTAAAAGTGATATAACTATTTTAAAATTTATAAATATAGATATGGATTTAAAAATACTTAAAATTTGTAAAAAAATTTGAAAAGTGGATAATGTTACAACACCAAAAATAGTTACTCTAAGGATCAACTACTTTATAATATAGAATAGAAGTATAAATATATTACTTTCCAATATCAAACATATGTGAAAATGATTAATTTATTAGTCTTTTAGGAAATATAATATGTGATAGGATTTGTGTGGTTCTTTCGCGAACGAAGTTCAGAATCAACAAGGGTTCGTAGAACGAAGGGAGTGTACAACTGGGTCTGCGCCCCACTTTTTTGTTCACTACCTGATAAGATTTGTTCAGGGGTGAGAAACTGCATGATAAACTGATTTTTCTATATTAGTGTAGTAGTTAACCCTCGTAACTCTTAGTTTGGTTCAGTTGCGGTCAGTCGACTGAACTCCTCTCTTTTTGTGTATCGATGTTAATTGACAAACAAGTGTGTTGTGCGGAATGATGTCAACTAACAGATTAGAACTAGTAATTCAATGGATTGATCGGAGAAGCAAGTAAGTAAGAATGCACAACTGAAAGTATGATGACATGACACAGAGGTTTTTTTTCTGCATGTTCGGAGATTTCAAAGACTCCTACCTCACCCCTTTTTCTTTTTCGGAAAGATTCAATCTAGAAGACTTTGACTATTACAATCAACTTGCAACAGCCCACTCCAAGAATAAAACTTACACATGATTGCCTATCCCAGAATTCCTAGACTCAAGAACGCAGCTCTCGACTGATTTTTGTTATAATGAGGTTTGCAGCACCTCAACTGATAAAGATACAACACTTTGTATTTTTTTTACTAGGAAAAAATAAAATTATTTTTCATGGC
The DNA here is from genome assembly GCF_033568475.1 of Henckelia pumila. Taxonomy (NCBI): domain Eukaryota; kingdom Viridiplantae; phylum Streptophyta; class Magnoliopsida; order Lamiales; family Gesneriaceae; genus Henckelia; species Henckelia pumila. The sequence continues at coordinate 232,937,922 of NC_133123.1, forward strand.
CCAAAACGAAAAATAAGTCTGAGCACAGTTTCTAAAATTTGAAGCCCAGTTATCTTGGCCCGACAGAAGTGAAGAGATCCGAACCCAATAAAGACTAGCGGCAGAGCGAGCAATAAAAAGTTCAAAAATCAAAGACTTGGTCAAAATTGAGTAGTGGAGATATGGAGGAAGAACGTGGCCCAGTAAGGAATGGAAGAAGTGGGGAGTTACTCCGAAAATTGGAAACAAAAGCTTCTCGGCAACAACAATGGAAAGCCCTCGCAAATTCACAACAAAAACACAGCTCCAAAAGCTCTATCTTCTCTGCAATATTTCTGCAAATTTCAATCTTCATCTTTTAGCAGTTTTTCCAGAAATTTCAGTGCACATATTTAGCATTTTTTTGCTGGGATCCTTAAACTATTACAACAATTTCTTTTGTGTTATTATGACAAACATTTGTCAGTTTGGATTTTAGTAGCAAAGACGATTGATTGTATATTCAATTGCTATTAATAATTATCCTTCCATTTTTCTTTGGTTCTTTGGCATATAACCGGTAGAACTGAGATCGACGGTGAAACCGAGATTTATTTCGTTTTGATTTTACAAGTTAGATTTTCATTTTCATTTTTGGCACTTGAGTGCCTGGCACGCTTGCAACCAACCCACTCGAGCCATTTTTGTGTGAAAACATAATTTTGGCACGCTCAGTGGGACCTGATTATGCCGCCAAGGAACCGAAGAGATCAAGACAAACACTAGTAGAATTTCTGCTTTTTACTTCGCATATTAACTGAAGTCTTAGATAGATAGCTACCAAAGTAGATGCACGTGAAGTAATAGAGTACTGTTTTACTTCGCTTAATAACCGAAGTCTTAGCCAAGAAATTATCGAAGTCTTTGGTCGGTTCACAGAGTCAAAACTGGTTCAGGATTGGACCGTTTTCGAAGTAAAAGAATGTCTTTTACTTCAGCGATTTCGTTAAGTGAAGAAGTAATAGAATATATATGACTTCGGAAATTACATTGAATAATGAAGTAATTGTTTTATGTAACTTCACAGGTTATGTTTGTGGTGAAGTAAAAGCATCACTTTTACTTTAGCAGTTTCTTTAAGTGACGAAGTAATAGATACGAATTAAACAATTTTAATAAGATACAAATATACCACGATATATATATATATATATATATATATATATATATATATATATTTCTGAAACTAAAAATACACTAATTAGATTCATAAATTATCCATCCAAAAATTACGAACATCCGTATATCCACAAATCCACAATTATGCATCCACGAATCCACGACTATAACCCGAAAATGCATGTATCCACAAATATTTCCACAAAATGTTCTAAAAGTTTTCTAACAAGTATATCCAATAATCCACAAAGATAAAACAAAGATTTATCCCAACGTTCACGACCAATTTAGGCACCTACATAGGAGTAGACGAATTCACTCCATTCACTTCTAACTTCATCAAATTGAGCTTGGCTGTAATATTAGTTCTTGATGGATCCTGCAAACTGAAATGTAAAAAGAACAATGCCAAGTTCAGAAGACATAGCAGCATATTGCAATTGACACAATATCTTCGCCAAAAAAAAAATACAAATGTGTTACCCCGAGAAAATATTTCAACCCGAACCCGTTTATAATGGGTCAACCCGATATGGCCCAACATGTCAAGGTCCAGCCCAGTTTGGACTATGTTGGACTTTGACCAAGGCTGGTCATTATGGGCCCACCCAAGTTGTTTCTAATGGGCTGCAAGTATTCTTTTATAATTCAAGTAAGACTCTGATATATATGAGATAAGTCTGGATCTTTTCAGATATTCACGAGATAGAGATAAGCTTACAAATGGACCAATGGATGAAGAGTCCTAGTCCAGGACATGTTATAATTCGACTAGGTAACTTACTATTTTTTCCCTATAAATACAGGTATTGTTATGGTTTTATTCATTATTCATTACTTACTCTTCATTATTCATCACACATTCACTCTCACTTTTACATTCACGCACTCATATCTCTCAGTTTTCGCATTAATCATACTCTCTGCCTTCAAGACACTGACTTAGGCATCGGAGGGGTCACGCCGAAAACACTTTCGGCGCCCCTTGACCTAGCTGTTGCTTGCACAGATTTCATTGATACCCGACCCGACCTACTCTATAAAGGAATTGGAGGATCCATTCTACCAGACCGAACCCGAGGTAAAATTCCGACATCATCAATTGGCGCCGTCTGTGGGAATTTGAAAACAAAGGGTTAAGATGATGAGTACAAGAGAAGAAACAAATTTCGGATTCTCGCATGGCTTGCACATCACAAACTTGTGAAAATCACAGAAATTAATTGAACCGTCGGATTGGGTTCAAATTTTGTATGCATATTTATTAATACGTTTTCTAGGATCTGAACGGTGGTAATTGTGATTGGTATCTTGTAGAATCAGATCTGGACCGACGAACAGACGTTGCTCGCTCGCACAGCTTCTATGTGTTTTTCGCATGGCTTGCGCATCAAAAATTTGCAAAAATCATACGAATTAATTGAACCGTCGGATCGGGTTCAAATTTTTCAGACATATTTATTAATATGTTTTCTAGAATCTGAACAATGGAGATTGTGATTAGTATCTTGTAGAATCAGATCTGGACCGCCGAACAGACGTTGCTCGCTCGCACAGCTTCTATGTGTTTTTCGCATGGCTTACACATCAGAAACTTGAAAAAATTATACGAATTAATTGAGCCATCGGATCGGGTTCAAATTTTGCAGACATATTTATTAATATGTTTTCTAGGATCTGAACGGTGGAGATCGTGATTGGTATCTTGTAGAATCAGATCTGGACCGCCGAACAGACGTTGCTCGCTCGCACATTTTCTATGTGTTTTTCGCATGGCTTGCGCATCAGAAACTAGAAAAAATCATAATAATTAAATTATCCGTCGGATCGGGTTCAAATTTTGCAAACATATTTATTAATATGTTTTATAGGATCTGAACGGTGGAGATTGTGATTGGTATCATGTAGAATCAGATTTGGACCGCCAAACAGACGTTGCTTGCTCGCACAGCTTCTATGTGTTTTTCGCATGGCTTGCACATTAGAAACTAGAAAAAATTATAAGAATTAATTTAACCGTCGGATCAGGTTCAAATTTTGCAGACATATTTATTAATATGTTTTATAGGATCTGAACGATGAAGATTGTGATCAGAATTTTGGGACTTGGGGAAAGGTGGCTTAGACCGCCGAGCTGCAACACAATCTGCTTGCATAGTTTCTGAGCAGTGTTCTTGAAAAAGTCATTCTGAAAAATCTAACCGTTGAAATTATTTGAAATTTTTATCATGCGTTCCGAACATCTTGACGCACATTCTGGATGGTTGAGATCGATTTTCTCTTGCTACATCAAGTCGGTCCTTTGATCAAAGTATATAAGATATTATCTTGCTATACATCTGAAGTCATGTCATCGACAACGCATGAACGAGATAAGTATTTCAATCATCTTTATGTTTGAATTAAATTATTAAATTTTTATTTATTATCATTATTAATAATATTCTGAGGCATCTTCTACTATCAAAATTACATGTTTGTTTTCTTGTGATCAAATTTGTTGGACTTCTCTTCCCTTGCATTTTTATTTGAGTTATTTTATGTAATCGGGCATGCAATCTCGCAGTAAGGCCCAATTATATCATATCGGGCGTGAAATCTCGCACTAAGGCCCAATTATATCATATCGGGCGTGCAATCTCGCAGTAAGGCCCAATTATATCATATCGGGCATGCAATCTCGCAGTAAGGCCCAATTATATCATATCGGGCATGCAATCTCGCTGTAAGGCCCAATTATATCACATCGGGCATGTCATCTCGCTATAAGGCCCAATTATATCATATCGGACGTGAAATCTCGCAGTAAGGCCCAATTATATCATATCGGGCATGCAATCTCGCAGTAAGGCCCAATTATATCATATCGGGCATGCTATCTCGCTATGAGGCCCAATTATATCACATTGGGCATGCAATCTCGTTGTAAGGCCCAATCTATGGTTCAAAATTTTAAAAATCCCAGGCAGGTCTGGCATTCAAGGACCACATCAGTGGAACTAAAAGCCCAGGCAGGTCTGGTATTCAAGGACCACATCAGTGGAACTAAAAAGCCCAGGCAGGTCTGGCATTCAAGGACCACATCAGTGGAACTAAAAACCCAGGCAAGTCTGACACTCAAGGACCATATCAGTGGAACTCAAAGTCCACTTCAGTGGCCTATATCAGTGGTCTCAAAAGCCCGGGCAGGTCCGGCATCAAAAGCCCACGTCAGTGGCCCACATCAGTGGTATACAAAGCCCGGGCAGGTCCAGCATCAAAAGCCCACGTCAGTGGCCCACATCATTGGTATACAAAGCCCAGGCAGGTCTGGCACTCAAAGTCCACGTCAGTGGCCCACATCAGTGGTATACAAAGTCCGGGCAGGCCCAGCATCAAAAGCCCACGTCAGTGGCCCACATCAGTGGTATACAAAGCCCAGGCAGGTCTGGCACTCAAAGTCCACGTCAGTGGCCCACATCAGTGGTATACGAAGCCCGGGCAGGTCCGGCATCAAAAGCCCACGTCAGTGGCCCACATCAGTGGTATACAAAGCCCGGGCAGGTCCGGCATCAAAAGCCCACGTCAGTGGCCCACGTCAGTGGCCCACATCAGTGGTATACAAAGCCCAGGCAGGTCTGGCACTCAAAGTCCACATCAGTGATATACAAAGCCCGGGCAGGTCCGGCATCAAAAGCCCACGTCAGTGGTATACAATGCCCAGGCAGGTCTGGCACTCAAAGTTCACGTCAGTGGCCCACATCAGTGGTATACAAAGCCCGGCCAGGTCCGGCATCAAAAGCCCACGTCGGTGGCCCACATCAGTGGTATACAAAGCCCAGGCAGGTCTGGCACTCAAAGTCCACGTCAGTGGTCCACATCAGTGGTATACAAAGCCCGGGCAGGTCCGGCATCAAAAGCCCATGTCAGTGGCCCACATCAGTGGTATACAAAGCCCAGGCAGGTCTGGCACTCAAAGTCCACGTCAGTGGCCCACATCAGTGATTTACAAAGCCCAGGCAGGTCTGGCACTCAAAGCCCACTTCAGTGGCCCACATCAGTGGCCCACATCAGTGGCCCACATCAGTGGCATCAAAAAGTTCACATCAATGGCATCATAAATCCACGTCAGTGGTATTCTCCAAAACCCGACCAAGATCGGCATCATGTAATCCCACACAACTCGTGGTTATCTTAAAAGCCTGATCCGCTCGACAACATCAATTGTTATCTACAACTCTTTATTTGAGCTCAGTTTCATCAGGTTGTCGTCTATTGCCCTTTATTCGAGCTCGGTTCTAATCAGACCTTCATCTAGACCGTTCATTGAAAACACATCACGCGGATTCAAATATGGGCCGTCTAAAGGAGGCACAGGTAGTTCGGGGTCCGGTTTACATTCTTGGTCTAAACTCATTCTTCTTTTAGACCAGTTAGGGAGGTACTATTGTTACCCCGAGAAAATATTTCAACCCGAACTCGTTTATAATGGGTCAACCCGATATGGCCCAACATGTCAAGGTCCAGCCTAGTTTGGACTACGTTGGACTTTGACCAAGGCTGGTCATTATGGGCCCACCCAAGTTGTTTTTAATGGACCGCAAGTATTCTTTTATAATTCAAGTAAGACTCTGATATATATGAGATAAGTCTGGATCTTTTCAAATATTCACGAGATAGAGATAAGCTTACAAATGGACCAATGGATGAAGAGTCCTAGTCCAGGACATGTTATAATTCGACTAGGTAACTTACTATTTTTCCCCTATAAATACAGGTATTGTTATGGTTTTATTCATTATTCATTACTTACTCTTCATTATTCATCACACATTCACTCTCACTTTTACATTCACGCACTCATATCTCTCAGTTTTCGCATTAATCATACTCTCTGCCTTCAAGACACTGACTTAGGCATCGGAGGGGTCACGCCGAAAACACTTTCGGCGCCCCTTGACCTAGCTATTGCTTGCGCAGATTTCATTGATACCCGACCCGACCTACTCTATAAAGGAATTGGAGGATCTATTCTACCAGACCGAACCCGAGGTAAAATTTCGACATCATCAAAATGCATTTACGTTTTGTAAAAATAAATGTAAGAACCGTTTTGTATCTGTTTCAATCCACACACACACAAGACCACAATATATGATCGAATGTGCCAAGTACAAAATTTCCATCATTTCCAGCACAAAGTTACAACAGGTAGAGCAGAGACAATCCAAGAACAAAAGTTTGAAGTGAATAAAAGTTAAAACAGAGGATAAGCTCCATAACCAAACCAAGACAGAGCAAGAGTAAACAAATAGGCTCGTTGACATGATAATCATCTATAAAATTCTAACAGTCCCAGTCACCAAATAAGAGAAAGATCAAGCTACACAATCCCAAGTGTTAAACCAAAGCTTAACTAAAAAAGTTTTTAAGAAAAAGCATCAAGCACTTACTTCTTCACAAGCCTATGATGTGGGGCCTTGTCGTAGTTTAATACGGTCGTCCTCAACTGAAATGCAAGAAGAGTGACTGATTAGAGAACAAGATTCGTGGATTGGAACCAAAAAACTCCACAAAAATACAGACCTCATTTACAATATCTGCAGTACCAGAGATATCTTGCTTTTCTTTCTTTAGAAGTTCAAGATGGGCACTGATATTGCACTTCTGCTCCTCAGCCTACACAAAACAAAATAAATAATAAATAAAATTTTGTACAGATGACAAATATTGATCATGACAATTTCAATGTAAGAACTGTTAAAGGTGTATGGAAAGGTAATAAAAATAATTATTAAAATCCCACCAGGCGTGCACATAGGCTCAAGGCTCTCATCTAGCCCTTACACCATGGCACAAGTCAAGGCGCAAATATTCCATTGAGTATGCTTCTTAACCATAAATCACTGGCCTTGGTATGCTTTAAAAGAATGTACAGGTAATTAAAATCAAGACCCAATGGAAAATAATATTCAATCTTTTTTCACTTATTATACTAATTTCTTTTATTATCTTTTAATAATTTGTAAACTACATGTTGTATCATATGTGATTATATTTGATCAAAATATATAAATTCTAACATATCATCATTATCATTACGATGCTTCACTTCAATAAAGAGGACGTATTATCTGTTGTCTTGTGCATAATCTTCGGATACCTATAATCCTCAGCAAGACTTGCACTTCTAATTGCTATATTGAATCCATTATAAATTGAGCAGACTCAAGATTCTAGAAACAAAAGTCTTGCTTGTTTGTATTCTTTAGAAAAAATCCCCCTTGAGTAGGAAGCAAAACAAAACATGGTTCTCTTCCTAAACACTGAAACTTGTGGTAAATATTACACATTTTACCTAAACACTATAGGGTACGTAAATGGAACAAACAATAATCCACATAGACATAATCACTTTCATTCAAACAACCAACACAAAATTTTACGTAATGTAAAAAGATCGAATAAACCAATCAACAGAACCTTCCTATAATTTCAAGATCACTTCTACAATCTAAAGATACTCAAAATACAAGATACAAAGTCAAAATAAATTTTTGAAAAATCCAAAATTTTATGGGTACCTTCAATGGTCTCGAATAAAGTACCTACAATAAATAATATACCACAAATCAATAATATAAAGATTATCTAACAGTAAGTACCAAGATTCATCTTAATTTTTGCAACAAGGCTCCAATTATGAAAGCTTCTCAACGCAAACAGAACACCTTTGCAGCACTCCTCACTGCAAGTTTCGCAATATGCCATTATAAAATCCAAAAATTAAAACACATTCATGTTGAAACTGCATGCTCAAACTTCAAATTAACAATTAAAAACAAGGATTCTCATAGAAGGAAACTGAAACTAAATTAATACAACATTTTATTTATAGATTTATAATTGGAATTATCTCGATTCCTCAAATGACAGGAAACTAAAAATCCAGCACTATTTTGGAAGCAGAATGTCAAAATTCTATAGTAAAGTAAAATCAGCAATAATTTCACAGCAACAAAAACATGAAAAACACACTAAAAAGTGGAGCCCTAGGAATAGTAACTTCATCCACTGATACTGAAAAATTTCAAGTAACATGATCAAACAGGTTACGTTCTTCTTGAGGTGTATCCATCAAATTCCAAAGATCAATTAGCTGGGTGGACAGTTCTTGAAGCTGTAGTGTGAGCACAAGTCGTGACACAGACAAAGTTAATTAGCCTACTTAACTCACTCACAAGAATAAAGCTCTTCATTAAAAAGCAAGCACCCTCGTGAAGAAAATTGTAATTACAAGAAATTCCTCCCTAGCAAATATTTACCAACCTTTAGAAAATTCTCAAAGTGGGAATCAATAACGCAATATCAGGTGTGAAGAGTTGGACTTAGTCAAGAATTTTCTGAATTTGTAACCAAAAAGGTTAAGAACTAGGGACACACGTCCTATGGATACCATTAGGGTGTGAGGATGAAAAATTTTCAGGGAGCCATTTTATGTGATTTTCACAATATTGCGAAAGAATGGTCTCCTTGACAAAAATAATGAGCGTTTCATTAACACATCAGTTGAGAAGGTCAACACCAGTATCAGTATATCTGGAAAAATCAGTTTCGAACTAGTAGAATACCTTCTTTAACCTCTGCTTCTTATCTTCCTTCAGTGTTAAGATAGTCTTAGCCAATCTAGACAATGTATCATTGCTTATGATTTTTGACTGCATGCCCCCGGAGTCATTGAGGCTTGGGTGGACTTCATTGACAGTACTAAAGAAGTCCATGCCAAGAACATCATAAATATCATGTACGGTGCTCATGAATTCAAGAACATTGTGCAACCTCTCACTCTGCAAGAAACAAATGGACAAAACCACAAACTTTCTAATTGTTGAATCAGCCAAATAAGTACCCCGTAGCTAATTTAAAGGAAAGTTTAAGGCTTCACCTTTTATTTTTGAAGATCTTGGAGCTGGACCTGAAATCCATCTAGTTTCTTCACCGAAAGATCAGATTCGTCAACTGCTGCACTGTCCACCTGCTCGCCAGATCCATTGATTTCTGCACATATTTTCTGTATCTGAGATTGAACATCAGAAAAATCTTTTACTCTTTCATCCTTCTATTTCCAAAGCTTTTTTAGCCCAGGATATATAGCTGAAAGTTGTTCTTTAATCATTCTCGAAGTCTTGTCAGGCTGCAAAAGAAACAGGATCATTATAATAACTCACATTATTATCACCTCTAGAGCCCTTCATAATGTACAATTCTGTTTCCACATAATTCCAAGGCAACCACTCACAATTACGATATAAGTCTTCTCTCCAAGTGCTGACAAGAGGTTGGTGAGTTCAAATCTAGCATTTGCCAATGTATGAAGAAGGTTAGCCCTAGATTTCACAGCATGGTCAACCTTTCTCTTATATACATCCAAGCACTCTTGCTCTAATTGAAGGAGCATCTAGTCCCGCTCCTGATCCCCTTCACCAACTTTGGAAGTTGAATGTCAAAATTCTATAGTAAAGTAAAATCAGCAATAATTTCACAGCAACAAAAACATGAAAAACACACTAAAAAGAGGAGCGCGGGTATGGAGATACCATTTGGTAAAAGCACTGCCATCTCTAGATCGCTTGAGAGGAGTAGCAGAGGAAGATGATTCCGCCTCAACTTTCTTCCTGACTCTGTGAGGCGCCGATGATTTCGATGCTCCGCCTCAACTTTCTTCCTGACTCTGTGAGGCGCTGATGATTTCGATGCTCCGCCTCGATGGCTTTCGTTTTCGGCGAGAAGATGTCGGCATGAGAGGAGATAAGAGAGAACATCATAGAGATCACCGCGCACGTTAGTGAGAAAGCCAAAAACGTGCAGCTTTTATTGGGTTGGTGTGCAGTTTCCAGCGGTGGTGGACGGCTGGAGATGGAAATCGGCGGCCGATAGGGTTGAAGAAAAGAGGGGTTCGCGCCGTCAATTTTTTTTATGGTACGAAAGATGCGAAGTTGAAAAGAATGAAGGTGAAAGGAGATTAAAATTCCAAGGTTCCGGTTCATCTTTTTACTTCACCACTTTTCAATTTAATTTTTTAAACCATTTTACTTCATCAAATATAATATGGCGAAGTAAAATGTTATCCAAAATTATTAGTGAAGCCAGGGTTTTGTAAACTCTGAAGTAAAAGATGTGTGTTTACTTTGCCAATATTATTATCGAAGTTGATTGTTACATATTATTTCGTAATTACTAAATGCTGAAGTAAATATTGGCGAAGCAAAAGCCCACAATTCTACTAGTGAAAGGAGACAGCAAGTCATCACAGGAGGGGCCCATAGGAGATTTTGTTCCACATGTTGATGATGCTGAAATTGTGGTTCAAACTGAGGTGGAAAATGTTGATAAACACACACAAACCGGTGAAGGAGGATCGGGAATAATTCCAGAAATGCTGATGGTTCCTTCTGATCACTTTGACTCTATGGTCTCAAAGAAATTTGAGCATTTGGATCTGATGGTTTCTGGTACAATGGAACGTATGGAGGAAGCGCACAGGTTGATGATTTCAGCAATGAGTTACATGCGTGGGGAGATGAGAAAACTTAAAACCAGTAGTGGAGGGGCTCCAAAGATCACCAATGTATCTCAAGAACAGACAGTTAATATGAAGAAATTTGCTGGTGAGAGCCATAAATCCAATGAAGGTGGCGGATCGAGCGGATGCTCTCTAGCAGGCGATCCTCGCCGCCTTGGGAACTTCGGGTTTGGACATCCAAATGACAAATATACTCCTCCTCACAAAAGAGAAGATGAAACTTGGATGATAGTTCCTCTAAACCATAAGGCTAGTGGAAAAGCCATTTTTATGTTTGGACACAAAAATAACTCGAGTCGGTTGGTTGCAGGCGTGCCAGGCACTCAAGTGCCAAAAATGAAATGAAAATGAAAATGAAAATCTAACTTCTAAACTCAAAACAAAATGAGTCCCGGTTTCACCGTCGGTCTTAGTTCCACCGGTTATATGCTAAAGAACGAAAGAAAAATGGAAGGAGAATTATTAATAGCAATCAAATATACAATCTTTGCTAGTGAAAATCCAAACTGACAAGTGTTTGTCAAAATAACACAAAATAAATTGATGTAATAATTCAAGGAACCCAGCGAAAAAATGCTAAATATGTGCACTGAAATTTCTGGAAAAACTGCTAAAAGATGAAGATTGAAATTTTCAAAAATATTGCTGAGAAGACAGAGCTTTTGTAGCTGTGTTTTTGTTGTGAATTTGCGAGACCTTTCCATTGTCACTGTTGAGAAGCTTTTGTTTCCAATTTTCGGAGTAACTCCCTACTTCTTCCACTCCTTACTAGGCTACGCTTTTTCTCCATATCTCCACTACTCAATTTTGACCAAGTCTTTGATTTTTGAATTTTTTATTGCTCACTCTACCGCTAGTCCTTATTGGGTTCGGATCTCTTCACTTCTGATGGGCCATGATAATTGGGCTTTAAATTTTAGAAACTGGGTTCCGACTTCTTCTTCGTTTTGGGTCATGAAAAATAAATTGATTTTTTCCTGGTCAAACATATGCCCCCTGCAGGTTGATGGCCCAAACCTGGACGTGAACCAGATTCCCTGTTGGGCTGAGTATGTATTGTGTTATGCACGGAAAAAGGTGGCATTTGTATCTCTGTTCCTTGATCTCCGTCATATACTAGCCTATCAATCAATACCTACAATCATTTTTCCCGAGTTCCAATCCATTCCTCTCTCTTATTCATGTATCCATTTTCATTTGACTAGGCTCTACATTGTCATTGAAATTTTCTGTACCACATCCTCCACGTAGGGTTTTTCAAAGTCCTCCGTTTTCCCTTCAACTGGTAAGGTTCTTCTTTCCTCGTCGTTTTCTTTACTGTCCCTGCACAAATTACAACAATAAACAAAAAATAATGCTTCACTATTTGATTTTCTGTTCTTGTAGTATTTCTCTGTCTTTTTCTATGGCTTTCACCCCTTCTGGTCTGGCTGCAGTTCCTGAGACGTTGAAAGTGATTAGGTACACTTAATTCCCTTGGTATTTTTCTTTTTATTTCGCCGCCGCTAAGGTTTTGGTGCACCTCCTAACCCGAGTTAGGTTTTTATTTTTCTAGGCCATTAAACCTTTCTGCTAATAAGCCCAAGTTTACTGAGGTTTTGTCCACTGTAGTTCATGCCCCTTATGTATAATTTTCCTTGCCCCAACCAGTCTTTTCCAATGTGTTCCCTCTTGCTACCTTGTCTGTCTCTTCTTTGCTTCTAACTAGTTCTGTACAACCCCCTGCAAAAGCTGCCAAGTTCAAATCTTGGCCCTGCTTCTTCCCGTAATGGGTCATTTGGGTTGATAGGTTGGAACCATATTTTGGGGGTCTTTGAGAATCTCAAGGCTTACATTATTTCATCCAACTCACCAAAGCCCTTTTTCCATTACAAGTTGGTCTGTTAGAAAGTGTTCTTCGATTTTGGGCACCTCCTTGTAATACTTTTATGTTTTCTAGTGGTCCAATGATTATTACTCTTCACAAAGTTCTTCGTTTGTTGAGGCCTCCAGTCATTGGCCTAGAAGTGGTGGGCGTTATCTCAATTCCAAACTTCTGGACATTGTTCCAAGTCTCAACAGTTTCATCAGTCAGTTGGTTAGGACTACTCTGTTCATGTACCAAACTAGATTTTACAAAGTGAATTTACTTGCCTTTGCACATATACAATTTTGGTTTCGTACTAGACTCAGTTTTTCAGCAGTCCTTGTCCCTAAACCCGATATCAGTTTTGTCTCCTATTGGTTTTTGTGACTCTTGAAATTCTGTCAAAAAGACTGAGGACTTATTCCAAGTTTGAATCAGTTCAGTTATCCTCAGATTTTCTGATTTTAACTGTTGACTCTCAACTTGTTGCTTATCATTTTCATTCTTTATCTTGGCAATCTCTGCCTCTAGGCAGATCCTCTCAACTGACAATTCCCAATCGCGTTCAGTTGAGCAGTCTGGTAAGTCATTTTTCTTTACTTTTACTTTCTCAAATGTTAAGCACAGTATTTGGTACTCATTAGTCATGTCATGAAGTTCTTCAGCTAACTCCTCTTGTGTAAAATTAATGGAGTTAAAGTCAAATACTTGTCCACTCGTAGAGGGTTGCTCTGATGCTTGCTCACTAACTTGATCACTGATGGAAGTTTGATCATCACGAGCCATAAAACATTTTTCTTCATTTATATTTGTGTCTTTGTCCAAGAAACAGTGTTCTTTAATGGGCTCAGTTGATGGACTTCTGCTTTCTTCAGTTTTTATCTCTTCATCTCTTATCTCGATCAAATGCTGCCAAATATTCTTGGCAGTAGAACATGTCTCAAAAGTCTTGGTAGTGCAGTTGTGAACAGTTGTGTACCAAAAGCTCTTAGCAATTTCTCCGAGTGCGTCCATTTGATATGAGTTCATAAACGAGAAGGAACCTCGATCTGATACCACTTGATAGGATTTGTTGGAGGGGGGGGGGGAGTGACTGCTCTGATGCTACTTGATAGGATTTGTTCAGGGGTGATGATAAGTGCAATTTATGCACTTAATTTATGTATGATTGGACTTGGATTTTGTGATGTATCGAGTGGATATTATGTGTATTAGTTGTTGTTTTTGTGAGTTGCAAGGGTAGACGCAAAAGTAGCAAGAAGAAGCGAAAGGATGCATTGTAGAGTATCAACTTCAGAAAATTACTGGGAATTATTGAGATATCCAAATCCGATCTTCACCGTACATAATAAATTATAGGATGTTTTGAAGCTTCTGTCAAAATTTCAACTCAATCCGACGGTTAGATTGAGAGATATGATTTTTTTAACATTGTCACGCGATGTAGATTTTCTAACCCTAGAGGCATGCGCGGGCGTTCCTAATTCACGCGCGGGCGCGCGTAGGGAAAATTTGAGCATCCGGGTGACAGAGAGTCATGCGCAGGCGCCCCTCTATACAGGTGCGGGAGCGCCATCGCGAAAGTCAGTTTTTTTGGTTTTTTGGGAAGGAAACCTTCGGACTTTTGTGGGCTTTTATTTATTGGATTTGAAACACATATAAAAGAGATTCTTTTGCACACAATTGAAGAAAAAGCCACAGCATAGAGAGAAACACATAAAGGATCGATCGAGAGAAGATTCTGGGGACTTTGGAAGAGAAAATTCTGCACAAGTTGGAAGAACATCAAAGAACAAAGACGAAGATAGATTGTCCGAACACGAAAGATCGAATATTTGGATTTGTTTTCTTTCTCTTGAATTTATATTATTGATTTGATGTCTAGTTTCATGAATATGAATTTGTTTCAACTATTTTTTATTATGAACTAAACTTTTTAAGTCTAGAGGTTGATGTAGCCTGGTCAAGACATGTTTATGAATTGTTGATTTTATTGAATTGAGTTCTTCTAAATTAATTGTGATTCTAGTTTTGAAAGTCTTTTCAATTTACTGGCCATAAATTGATTTGTCATATTTATTTAGAATCCGGCACTTGGGAGAGGGGATTTAGAATATGATCGATAGAATTCACACTATTAATTGTTTATATAACTCGGGAGAGCTTATAGCTTTAATAGAGCCTAGAAAGAACATTGTTTTACACATATCATTACAAGTAGATTTTTAATAGGAATATTGGAATCGATCTGTAATTGATACACTCTATTTAATACTCGGGAGAGGGAAATAGTATAATTTATGTGTTCTTGATTATTAATTGAATTGAACTCATGAAAATAGATTAATTAGGAATGAATATTGTCGAGACCAGGTGAAATCAAAATCTCTAGACTATTTCTCTATGATTGATAATCTCTTAAGGATTGTGTGTGCGCGCGCTTTACAAACTTCATTATTTATTTTATTTGTCAGCAAATCTCTAAAGTTTAATTTTCTAAATAAAATTAAGATTATTTTAATTACAAGTATTGAATATCTTCAATTTACTCCTTGTGGGATCGACACTCTCTTTACTATACTAAAACTTGACACTCGTACGCTTGCGAGTATTTTTCACAACAAGTTTTTGGCGCCGTTTTCGGGGAGTAAATTTTGATTTTATTTAGTCTTGTTACAAACTACTCTAAGTTTTAATTTAGAGTTTTTATTTTATTTTAAGTTACTAATTGATTTCTTCTTATTTTTAAATTGCAGTTTATGCGACGATCTCAAAGTGCGAATTCTTTACTTTTTGATCCGGAGATCGAGCGCACTGCACGTGCTTTGAGAAGAATTAGAAGAGAAGAAGTCAATAACATGGCTGAAGAGAATGTGAATCAAGCTCCCCTGGTGCCTATCAGAGATCACTTCAGGCCGACGATCCAGGCTCACTATTCTGGAATCGCTCGAGGGACCATTAACGCCAACAATTTTGAACTGAAGCCGTCGTTGATCAACATGGTTCAACAGAACCAATTTAATGGGAGCGCCACTGCTGATCCTCACCTACACCTGCGCACTTTCCTGGAGATAACAAACACGGTAAAATTTAATGGAGTTTCTGAAGATATAATTAGAATGCATTTGTTTTCTTTTTCTCTCAGGGATCAGGCGAGGAGTTGGTTGCAATCACTGCCGCTAGGAAGCATCACTACTTGGGAGGAGATGGCAGAAAAATTTCTTGCAAAATATTTTTCACCTGCCAAATCCACCCAACTGAAGATTGAGATCAGCACATTTAGGCATATGGATTCTGAACAGCTCAACGAGGCGTGGGAAAGGTATAAAGAATTATTAAAACGTTGCCCTAACCACAATTTTGCAGATTGGGAGCAGATCGAGTGGTTTTACAAGGGACTGAATGCGCCTACGAGGATGAATGTGGATTCTGTGGCTGAAGGTACTATTTTTGCAAAGGACCCTGTACAGGCCTATGATATGCTAGAACAGATGACAATCAATAGTTTTCAATGGCCATCTGAGCGTATGGGAGTCAAGAAGCCAGTTGGAGTGTATGTAGTGGATCCTCTCATATCTATTACTGCCCAATTATCTGCACTGACTACACAGTTAGTTGCATTGAATAAAGTGGGTGTTACAGAACCAGCAGGTGTTCCGGGTGCTATGGACGAATCTCACTATCCTGAACATGTGCAGTACATAAATCAGAGAGGTTATGGGAGCTACAGAGGTAATCCCGTTCCCAATATTTATCACCCTAGTCTGCGTAATCATGAAAATTTTTCTTATGCTAACAATTATAATGTGTTGAATCCTCCTCCGGGATACAATAAAAATAAGGGTGAAGGTAAGCCTCCTTTGGAGGATGTTGTTAATGCTTTTGTGCAGGAATCGAGCAAGAGGATGGCGAGGACTGAGACTCGCCTGGACAGCTTAGAGACACACATGGCCAACATGGGTGTTGTGCTTCAATCTATGGAAACTAGCATTGGGCAGCTGGCGAATGCCTTGAAAGATAACAACAGAGGCCAGTTTCCAAGAAACACAGAGGTAAATCCCAATGAGCAGTGTAATGTTATCACATTGAGGAATGGGAAGCATGTGTATACTGAAGAAGGAAAATCTGAAAGCAAGACGTCTGAAAAAGTTACAGTTGAAGAGAAGAAAGTCAAGGAGAAGGAGCCTGAACCTGAGCAGAAACCGATGTACAAACCTCCTCTTCCATACCCCCAAAGGTTTAAGAAGAAGAAAGTGGACGAGCAGTTCTCAAAATTCTTGGAGATTTTCAATAAGATACATATCAACATCCCTTTTGCTGATGCTTTGGCACAAATGCCGAATTATGCAAAATTTATTAAAGAGGTGATGTCTAAGAAAAGGAGGCTGCAAGAAAATGAGGTGGTGAGCTTAACTAAAGAATGTAGTGCTGTGTTCAAAAGAAGATGCCACAAAAGCTAAAGGATCCAGAGAGTTTTACTATTCCTTGCACTATTGGTTCTTCTTATTTTAATAATGCACTTTGCGATTTAGGAGCTAGCATTAATCTGATGCCTTTGTCTGTTACCAGGAGCTTAGGACTTGGCGAGGTGAAGCCCACAATGATCGCATTGCAGCTAGCTCATAGATCTATCACATATCCGCTTGGAATCATTGAAGATGTTTTGGTAAAAATAGATAAATTTAATTTTCCGGCGGATTTTGTTGTTCTAGTTATGGAGGAGGATGCAAATATGCCACTGATATTGGGGAGACCTTTCTTGGCCACTGCCAATGCCAAGATTGAGGTGAAGAATGGTGAGTTGTCGATGGGTGTGGACGGCGAAAGAGTTATTTTTAACATATTCAAGAAATCAAGTAATCCACCCATCGAGAAATTATGCATGATTGAGCGAGTTGTGAAGCTGGATGACCATCCCAAACTTGTTCATGAGGTAGATTCAAAGAAGAATGATCCGAAGGTGCCAAATAAGAAGAAGAAAAAGAAGAGAAAGAAACCAAAGATCAAGCGGATTGTAGAATATATTTGGAGGGTGAAGGAAAAAGGAAAACCTCCAATAAAGCGGAACCGGGCTGAAAGCGGCATAGAGTCGGGCTATGGACTATAAACTAAGCGTTTCTTGGGAGGCAACCCAAGCTTTTTTTGTTATTTGCTTTATTTTGATTTGTTTTTTTATTTTATTTTTTTTAATATTTTGTGCATGTTGAGACTAGACATCAATAATGATTTTGAGTTGTGTAGGTGAAAAAGTATGGATCTGAAAGATTTTAGGACCCACCCCTGATGAAGAGTTTTGACTGATTAAGATGGTGCCGAGTACTGACGCTTGGTACACAAGGTATGTGTCCCTTGTTTTTAATGATACTGTACATTTAGGACATTGAGGATAATGCACAATTTAAGATTGGGGGATATTTAAAAATTGTGAAAATATGAAATTTTTTATGAGTTAGTTAAAGTTGAAGTCATGATGTTGTAATTGTGTTGGCCTATGATGAAAATATTTTTTTGTGCTGAAAAGTTCATGTTAGAGATATTTAATCTTGATTTCTCACTTTTATGTACGAATGCCATGATTTTTGATACTCCTAGCAATTAGAGAAAATATGTGGATTTGTGATGTGGATTAGAGGATTTGATTCTTAACTCTTGTGATTTTTACTTGAAACTGAGGTAGATTTTTAAGAGCACAGAAGTGATTTAGGCATTTTTGAATTCGTTGAGCCTTTTTAGCCATTATTCATTTGTTAGTCATATAAATCATGAAAAATCCAAAACAAATTAAGTAGCTAAAAAGTTCAAAGAAAAGTAATGGCGGAGAAAGTAAGGTGAGGGAAGGCCTTGAGAAAAAAATATGGATTGAAATTCTAGTCCAAATACAAGGCATAAAGATGGAGATGCATGGAGCAGAAGAAAGCCAAGACTAATGTCTGGCAATGCAAATAAAAAATTTTAGCTACTCATTATCCTGCACAAATTGAAAATATTCAATTCCCTTTGCTTTGAATCCTGAGTCCTTGTTTACATTGATATACATATGGATTTTTATCTCCTGCTGATTATACTTGAGCCTAATGTTAACCGAAAAAGTCATGTTGATATTTGCAATTAGAAGATGAACTTGGTGGAGAGTGTCTTGAAATTTGAAGGCGGGATTAATGAATATGTGAAGCTTACGAATTGCATTATTTTATCGAAAGTTAGGTGGGTAGATGATATTGGCGAAATCACACACACACAAGAACTCTTGAGAAAATTAGCCTACATGTGTATTTAATCTTGGAATGTAAAAATTCGGAGGCCGATAGATTACTCATTATTGTTTTGCTCGGGACTAGCAAAAGTCTAAGTTTTGGGGAATTTGATAAGTGCAATTTATGCACTTAATTTATGTATGATTTGACTTTGGTCTTTGTGATGTATCAAGTGGATATTATGTGTATTAGTTGTTATTTTTGTGAGTTTCAAGGATAGACGCAAAAGTAGCAAGAAGAAGCGGAAGGATGCATTATAGAGTATCAACTTCAGAAACTTACTGGGAATTACTGAGAAATCAAAATCCGATCTCTACCGTACATAAAAAATTTTAAGATGTTTTGAAGCTTCTGTCAAAATTTCAGCTCAATCCGACGGTTAGATTGGGAGATATATTTTTTTAAACATTGTCGCTCGATGCATATTTTCTAACCCGAGAGGCATGCGCGGACGCACCTAATTCACGCGCGGGCGTGCGTCAGGGAAAATTTGAGCATCCGGGAGACAGAGAGTCATGCACGGGCGCTCCTCTATTCAAGCGCGGGCGCGCCATCGTGAAATTCAGTTTTTTGGGTTTTTCGGGAAGGAAACCTTCGGACTTTCGTGGGCTTTTATTTATTGGATTTGAAACACATATAAAAGAGATTCTTTTGCACACAATTGAAGAAAAAGCCACCACATAGAGAGAAACACATCAAGGATCGATCGAGAGAAGATTCTGGAGACTTTGGAAGAGAAAATTCTGCACAAGTTGGAAGAACATCAAAGAACAAAGACGAAGATAGATCGTCCGGACACGAAAGATCGAATATTTGGATTTGTTTTCTTTCTCTTGAATTTATATTATTGATTTGATGTCTAGTTTCATGAATATGAATTGGTTTCAACTATTTTTGATTATGAACTAAACTTTTTAAGTTTAGAGGTTGATGTTGTCTGGTCAAGACATGTTTATGAATTGTTGATTTTATTGAATTGAGTTCTTCTAAATTAATTGCGATTCTAGTTTTGAAAGTCTTTTCAATTTACTGGCCATAAATTGATTTGTCATATTTATTTAGAATCTGGCACTCGGGAGAGGGGATTTAGAATAGGATCGATAGAATTCACACTATTAATTGTTTATATGACTCGGGAGAGCTTATAGCTTTAATAGATCCTAGAAAGAACATTGTTTTACACATATCATTACAAGTAGATTTTTAATAGGGATATTGAAATCGATCTGTAATTGATACACTCTATTTAATACTCGGGATAGGGAAATAGTATAATTTATGTGTTCTTGGTTATTAATTGAATTGAACTCATGAAAATAGATTAATTAGGAATGAATATTGTCGAGACCAGGTAAAATCAAAACCTCTAGACTATTTCTCTATGATTGATAATCTCTTAAGCATTGTGTGTGCGCGTGCTTTACAAACTTCATTATTTATTTATTTGTCAGCAAATCTATAAAGTTTAATTTTCTAAATAAAATTAGGACTATTTTAATTACAAGTATTGAATATCTTCAATTTACTCCTTGTGGGATCGACACTCTCTTTATCACTATACTAAAACTTGACACTCGTACGCTTGCGAGTATTTTTCACAACAGGTGAGAAATTTCTTGATAAACTGATTTCTCTATATTACTGTAGAGTTGACACTCATAACTCTTAGTTTGGTTCAGTTTCGGTTAGTCAACTGAACTTCTCTCTTCTCGTGTTTCGAGGTTAATTCACAAACAAGTATATTGTGCAGAATGATGTCAACTAACAGATTAGAACTAGTAATTCAATGGATTGATCGGAGAAGCAAGTAAGTAAGAATGCACAACTGAAAGTACGATGAGATAGGGGTTTGTTTCTAGATGTTTGGATATTTCAAAGACTCATATGTACTTCTTCTTCCACCTCGGTAGGATTCACTCTAGAAGACTTTGACTATTACAATTAACTTGCAACAACCCTCTCCAACATTAGGACTTACAGACGATCCTATCCCAGAACTCCTAAACTCAAGAACTCAGCCCTTGACTGATTCTTGTTACAATGAGGTTTTCAGCACCTCAACTGATAAATCACAGATACAACACTTTGTATTACAACTCAACACTTAGCACAATTTGATCATCACTGATCTTATATCTAATATACGTTCTTATTTTCTTCGACTCTCTGAGGTACTCTTCCAAGTAAGCTTGACTGAACTCTCGTGTGGGTAAACTGAAAACGATCAGTTTACTACGGATTTCTTGAATGTATACGCAAGTTCTTTTCTAATGAGTCGGATGTGTTTTTAGGTGCCCTTGATGTGTATTTATACTCGGCAGGAAACGAATCTTTCAAATTAAAATCAAAGCCGTTAGCTTGTCTTTCCGTGAACATTTTCTGACAACATAGTACATTGTTGTGCTATACTTTTGCTGCGTCAGATCTGTAAGTTTGATCTTATCCATGAGATTTAAGCTGATGAAACAATCACGCAATCTGATGGATGATTCAGTTGAACATTTATTATTCTTCGGTTGAGCTTTGAGGCAGTTTGGCTCTGATCAATTGTCACAATTTAGCTTATTTAGTTTAGCTCCCTAAACTGAATGCAGTTAATCTCTTTTAATTTGATTCGGTTGAGCTTTGGTCAACGACCAACTCAGTTGATGTCTTTAGTTTAGCTCCGAAGCTCGTCCAGTGTATGTCTTCAATTTGGCTCTTGGACAAATTCAATTTACTTCGAGATTTTGCCAATATTGTTTTATCAACACCAAAATCATGAATGTTCCAACAATATGTAACTAGCATCCCATTGCACACTATATATGCATATATATTACATTTTTTATATTAAATAATATTTTTGTGAAATGTTTTGAGATTATAATAAAATAAAAATAATGAAAATAATTTTTTATGTTAAGAGTAATATGATCATTTAAAAATTCAAAAATATAAATAAAGATACAAAAAAAAATTTATTGAGATATGGTGGTTATAGATGAATTACAAAATTATTAAAATATGTTTTTATGATATATTTTTTGACTTTTAGTCTTTATCCGTGAGACCATATTTACAATAAAAAATAACAATTTTTAATAAATGACCCAAATAAGATATAATCTCACAAAATTGACCCGTGAAACCGTCTCACAAGATATTTGTGTTTTACTTAAATGAAGATGACGTATTTTTGTTATCTTACAGAGTATTTTTTTTTTGAATCCTAACAGAGTTTGTTTATCGGAAAATTACACCATGAACCCCAAAAGTATTTCTTCTGGGCCCATTGTATTTTTTTGTCGAGAAATTCTTGTAAAATCTATCTATATCTATATCTATCTATCTATCTATCTATCTATCTATATTATTAAAAGAATGAGTTTTTGTTTGATAACTAAATTGCTCTCATGGCTTATACTTGTCTTTTGGTATTCTATGTTAATTTTTGTCGTTCACTACACAAAAATTTGGTTTTTAGCGACGAATTTTAGGGTAATAAATCGTCGATAAATTCAAAATAGCGACGATTTAGGTACGAAAATGTAATTCGTCACTATTTTCATCATTGTTAGGTTTAACGACGAATTAAAAATTAAACGTCGGTATTAGCGACGAGCTTCATATATAATATCATCGCTATTAACGACGATCTTCATAAACAAATTCGCCGCTAATAGCGACAATCGTCATATATAATGTCGTCGCTATAAGCGACGTTTAGCAAGTCAAGTTGTCGCTAATAGCGACATGTACGATTTTCATTTCGTCGCAATTAGCGACGTTTATTAAATTAAGTTGTCGCTAGTAACGTCGTTAATCGCGAAATTTGCATTGAATTTCGTCGCTAATAGCGACGTATATAATTTTTCTTTCGTCGCTATCAACGACGAATTTGTTTAAAAGATTGTCGTAACTAGCGACGAATATTTTATTTTTATCGTCGTTAATTGCGACGACATTTACTGGATTTCGTCGCTAATACAGAGACGAAATTTTAGTAACTCGTCGCTATACTTACATTGAAAGATCGAGATCTCTCATCGACAAACTGTCCCGCTTTATTAGTGTGCGTCCGATGAAATAACTCATACGAGTTGGGCTCCCTATACCAAGCTCCACATGCTAATGTAATACCAGTAAAGACTTCAATAATTTTAAATTTAAAGTATATTAAACAAGTTGTATATATATGTACAAATACATCATACCATCGTTCGATTGTGATCGACAAACGAACGTGAACCTGCTGTATGCTTAGTCATCCCAGTTCCCGGACCAGCTGGCTCACTGTGACGATTCCCCTTGCAAATACCTGCAATTTTCTTAAAATCCTCTGAAGCCCATACCTGCTTCCAAGCTGTCCAAGTGTCTACCGCTAGACACTTTGGTTTGCGATCCGCGTCCCGCCATACATGCACCGTCTTTCAGTAAAGGAATGATATGGTGACACTCCAAGCCTTCTTCACTCGGGTATCAAATCTTGGACTCCACTTGTACATAGCCTGCAATACAAAGATAAATGAATGTTAATTTAAAGAAAACATATATTGTGCACTGATGATTATTTTAATTTTTACACGTACCACAAACTGATCCCAATACCACTGTCGTTGTGCCACCACAACTAACTTTCAACGATAACCTTCCTCGCATATGCTCGATTTGATCTGCGAAGTGATATAGGCAGATATCTTGTGGCTATGAGGCTGCAACCTGTAATATTCATTTAAAAAATATTTAAGAAAATATTTTATAATAAATCTTATTGAATATGATTCATAAGTAAATTAAAAATACTTAATATTAGTAACGCGTTTGCAGAATATTTAACTCACCATATTAAAATTAAATTGGCATTAAACCATTGATTTGTAAAAAAAAAAATTCATTTTTTAAAATTTTATTATAAGGTTATTTTTATCATTTGCCGGATATTTAACTCATCCTATTAAAATTGACATTAAACCATTGGTTTGTAAAATATTTCATTTTTCAAAAAAATTTTTGAAGATATTTTTTTAAAAATATTTATAACTACTATAGACATTGTTTTTCTATGTTTTGTAGAATTTTCATGGAAAACAATACATTTAATTTTGATATGTAGCTTATAATACTTCTAGAAACTCTTCAACTATATAAAGGCTGGCTAGAAGTTATCTATATAGAATTTTTTAGTAGGTCTTTTGTGCAATACTCACATATCAATAGCAGTAGGATCAGGGGCGGAGGCACATATTGCTTTATTGGTTTTGTTTGGTATTCTTTTTAATAAATTTTAATGGGTTGTGCCTCATTTTTTTTAATATATAATAAATTGGCTTCTCAAATAAAATAAGGTAATTTATTTTAAGTGACGATCAAACTCTTTTTTTATGGGATATTTGATTTATTTTTTTTATTCGACTCTTCCGAGTGGCCGACCAACACAGTGACACACAACACCCAATTAAGATTTAAGGTCGTTTTGTCTTTTAAAAAAAAAATTTAAGGGTATTTCGTAAATGATTTCAGGTTTTTTCTGTGTATTTTTTTCCTTCATATCGTGTATTTTAAATCATTTTTTCTCAAAAAATTAGGTATTGGTTTCTTGAGAGTATATATTTCTTAATTCTTCTCTTTATTTTTTTCTTGTTTTAAATCTTTGTATCATTTAATTATGGGACAATACATTCGATATCAATGTTAGAAAAACTAAAATTTATTGTAAAAAATAAAATTAGCATTGTTAATTTTTGCGTTTTTGATTATTTTTGTTTGACTATTTCTATCTGTTGAATAATTGGTCGAAAATATTTGTAGATAATAATGTATTTTTATTATATTCATGAATCATAATGTAATTTAATTGATAAAGATAGAGTATATAATGTTAAATAAACTAGCAGAAAATTGAATGCAATGAATATCGTTTTATCTCCTAAGTTTTATCCAAAAAATTTTGCAGAACATGAGATGCTACAATAATATTATGTAGATAGTCATTGATGGGGTTAATTGTTTTCTTTCGTTTGATTAAGTATAGGTTATAAATTATCTACCATATCATGTTGAACTTCATATAATTTAAACCCAAATAAAATAAATATTTTAAGAAAGATTTAATATTGTAGATATACACAAAGTTTATAGTTATATAATATGTTGTAATTAAGAAGTAAGAACAATCACCTATTTAGTTATTTTATATTATAGATAGAAACTGAATACCATCAAATAAATACTATTTATTTATAATATTAAATATTAATAAATTTTTTTAATAAATATTAATCAATTCATTACTAGTACTAGTGTACATAAAATAGAAAATTGTCGATATATGAAGAATTCAAACTAAATATCAAAATTTTATATTCAAACAATGATCAATTAATTGTAAATGATAATATAGAATGACAATAGCATAGTTACAACTTACAAGTTCAAAACTTAAATCCTAATTAACGGAAAAACAAAGAATAAGTATTGTAATTTTTGCATGTGTTTCCCTCTCTTTTATGTATTTTTCTGGATATCTTCAAGGATTTTCATAATTTTTGTTGTGGTCCAAGTGTATTTTGTGCACAAGGGCTAGCTTCCACCTCCCTCACGATCCAATGGATTTTGGTTTTATTTGTATTTTTCATTGGAGTGTATGCTTTATGAAGCAATTCATATAAAAAACGAAAAAAGAAAAGAATTACGCTTTCCATAAATAGATAGATAATAGGTAAAAACCTACAAAAAAATCTATTGAGATTGTCTTATAGTTCAATTTTGTGAGACAAATCCCGACATAACCCCCGACCCATGATATTATGTTTTATGTTAAAATTACTACTTTTCATTATATATATAAATTATGTCGACCCATCTTATAAGAGAATACTTACTCATGAATGCCATAGTTTTTTGGAATTATTTATTGTTTATATGTTAATAGAATGAACACAAATAATTGAATCAACAAACTTAAGATCTGACGGGAATGTAGACTAATTCTCTTCGTTCCTTCTTTTTTTCATGTCAAAGTTCGTATCTATGAATAATTAAACTATGACGTCGAAGTGAATGTCATTTATTAAAAATATAAACTATATAAGTAAAAAAAATTAATTTATATTTTAGATTTGCTATATCGATATGTCAAATTAGACAAATAAGAAGAGTGATGTAGGGCTGGGGAAAAATACTGAATGCCGAAAATACCATCATATTGTATCGAAAAATTTACCAAATATACCGAAAAATCGGTATACCGAAAATTTCGATACGGTATCAATTTTTGGTATTGGTATCGGTATATAAAATTTTTTATTTCGGTATATCGAATATACCGAAATTTTTTTTTTAAAAAATTTTTCACGGTATACCGAATTTTTTTTAATTTTCGACACGAAATTCATATCGGTACGGTATACCATACCGTACCCAGCCCTAGAGTGATGTGTTGTCAATAGTGGTGAAATATGTTCTTCATATCGGTACGGTATACCATACCGTACCCAGCCCTAGAGTGATGTGTTGTCAATAGTGGTGAAATATGTGGAGAAACCGAGTGAGACTTAAAAAAAACTAAATAAATAAATCAATTGGAGTAAGACCTGTATGAACGACTCAAATAAACGAAGTAGGAAGACCTATGGAAAAAAATACAGTATCAAATAGATTAATCAACATCAAACGATCTAATTATAAAAAAGAAACATGAAAATCAAATATGATGAAAGGATTGCTGAATTTAATCGAACAAAAAAGCGGAAAGTTTTTTTTTTTAAAATGAAAAAAATAATGAATAATTCAAAAATCAAACAAGGAAAAGATTAGCTAATATTTTAGTGTCAAAGAAGATCATTGGCTAATATTACCTCTATAAGTGACAGCCGGCCGGAGTTTGTTGCCTATCAACTTGTCGTATGCAAATTCCGCGTTCGTCGAGCGAATTGTCTAGGCAAGTGTAAAATATACACAGTTATTGAAATATTTTCAAAAATAATAAGTTGGCTAGTTTAGTCCAACAAGTAGTCAAAAAACAGACTTGGACTATTTACAAGATCTAAAACTAAAACTGGCAAATTTAAAATAATTTTTTAAAGGCATCATCAATAATGTATGCATCCATTATTATTTAAACTCAACTTGGAATCCTTATCAACATACACAAACATAAAATTAAAACACAAAACAAAACAGAAGTACTAGGTACTATTTTTTGGTCTCTTTCGCCATGAAAACTTTTAAAATAATAATTTCGAAATTTTGAAGATGGTCGCTTAATTAACAAATAATTTTCCCCCATCATGAATTGAACACAATAAAATTTATGTTCCATGAAAAATATGGAAAAAAAAAGAACATAGATTTTACCGATATGATTGACAATCACACACACACCAAGAAATTTCCAATAACTATTCATTTGCAAAGCTTTTGCTCCGAAGTTTCTCTTCATTATACTAATAGTATTCTCACCATACACTGCATAATCTACCACCTATAAAGCTTTTCAATGCACTGAAGAAGATCAACCATGGCCCGAAGAAGCCAAGGACCCGCCATTGGAATCGATTTGGGCACAACTTATTCATGTGTAGCCGTGTGGCGCCATGATCGTGCAGAGATCATACCTAACGATCAGGGCAACCGCACAACGCCTTCCTACGTAGCATTCAGTGAAACCGAACGCCTCATTGGCGGTTCCGCCAAGAATCTTGTTGCCATGAACCCAACCAACACCATTTTTGGTGAGACAATGTTATTTTATTCTCACTCCTTGATCAGTATGATTATTTAGTATTGGTTTTTTGCAGATGCTAAGAGATTGATTGGTCGGAGATTTAGCGACCCTTTGGTACAGAGTGATAAGGAACTCTGGCCTTTCAAAGTCATTGCTGGCCCTGATGATAAACCCATGATTGTGGTTAACTACAAAGGCGAGGAGAAAAAGTTTGTAGCCGAAGAGATTTCTTCGATGGTCCTCACCAAGATGAAAGAAACCGCAGAAGCTTTTCTTGGATTAACAGTGAAAAACGTGGTTATTACGGTGCCTGCCTACTTTAATGACTCCCAGAGGCAGGCGACTAAGGATGCTGGAACCATTTCCGGGCTTAACGTCTTGCGTATCATTGTCGAACCAACTGCTGCAGCCATTGCATATGGTCTCGACAAAAAGTTTAGCTCCTCTAACGAAAAGAAAAATGTGCTTATTTTCGATCTCGGGGGTGGCACCTTTGATGTGTCCCTTCTCACTATGGAGAATAGTGTGTTTAAGGTTAAGGCTATTGCTGGTGACACCCACCTCGGAGGAGAGGATTTCGACAATAGGATAGTTAATCATTGTGCTCAAGAGTTCAAGAGAAGACATAAAAGGGATATCAGAATGGACCCCCGAGCATTGAGGAGACTTAGGACATCTTGTGAGAGGGCAAAGAAGAATCTGTCTTCCGCAAGTGAAACGACGATAGGAATCGATTGCTTGTACGATGGAATCGACTTTGACTACAAAATAACTCGTGCGAAATTCGAGGAACTCAACATGGATTTATTTTATAAATGCATCAAACATGTTAAAGATTGTTTGGAAGATGCCCAGATGGAGAAGGAAAGTATCGACGACGTGGTGCTGGTTGGCGGATCTACTAGAATACCAAAGGTTCAACAAATGCTGCAAGATTTCTTTAATGGCAAGGAGTTGTGCAAGAGCATTCATCCTGATGAGGCCATCGCTTCCGGGGCAGCAATCCAAGCCGCAATTTTAACCGGCCAAGGCAATGCAGAGGTTCAAGACATATTGTTATGCGAAGTGACGCCTCTGTCTCTTGGCGTGCACATGGAAGGAGATGTTATGAGTGTGATAATACCAAGAAATACGGCTATTCCTACCAAGAAGGAGAGCAGATTCGTGACATGTTCGGACAACCAAACCTCTGTTGCGATCCAGGTGTTCGAGGGAGAAAGGGCGAGAACAACGGATAACAATCTGTTGGGCAAATTCGAGCTAAGTGGCATTCCACCTGCCCCGAGGGGTGTAGCTAAAATAACGATTTGCTTTGATATCGATGCAAATGGGATATTGAATGTTTCTGCTGAAGATCTAACAGGAGGGAATAAAAACAACATGACAATCATCAACGACAAAGGTAGGCTATCTACGGAAGAGATCGAGAGAATGTTGCGTGAGGCGGGGTTTTTCAAGGCGGAAGATGAGCAACATAGAAGGAAAGCAGAGGTAAAGAATGCTCTGGAAACTTATGTTTATGATATGAAGAGTAAAATGGAAAACGACATGAACTTTTGTTTGAAACTGACATATTCAGACAAGAAGAAGGTTGAAGTTGCCATTGAGCTGGCTACGGACTGGCTGGAAAGCAACCAACTCGCAGGAGAAGACGAGTTAAAGGATAAAAAGAAACAAGTAGAGAGCATCTGCGACCCCATCATTGCCAAGATGTATGAATCCCAAGGCAGCACTGCTCCTAAGATTGATGAAGTTGAATAAGCTAGCTAGGTTTCTGTACGTACGTGTGCTTAGTTTTAATTAATATAAAAACTCAAAATCTGAAATTGCATAATTAATCTGTATCGTAATGATATGTAAGTATCAGCCTTTTTTCAAAAATACAAAAAACAAAAAAAAATACAAAAAATCGACCATATATAGCTTCTTTGATCTGATGAAAAGTGATGTTTCTCTGAGTTGGATCAGTCTCATGTTCCCTTGTAGAAAGCTTGACCCCAGTTTGTGGACTAATGAATCTGCTTTGAGTTTGCACCATTCTTCCCAAAAAATAACCACACAAATACACAATTACAAAAAAGGGTAAGTTTTGTACCATGCATTATAAGCAGCATATATGCCACTTTCTCAATGATCATATATATGCTTACTCAAGACAAATTTTGTCACCCCAACATTATAAATATCAGCTAACTCATGATAATCGGAATTTCTAAATCAATTGAAACATAATAACATAAAGAAGATCAAATGTTTGGAGAAGCCAGTCGAAAACGATGAAAATCAAACTTCCGCCGAATGTATCCAACAAAAATTGGAGAACCCAAAACCCTCTGGGCCCAATCTATCGGGCTGGGCCTGATTCTAAATACAACCATTTATTCAAATAATAATAATAATAATTTTGCTCAAAAAATAATAATAATAATAACCACAATTATCATTTTTGAATCCCTCGACTCCGGGAGGCGTGTGTTCTAATTGAGTTTCAATTTGTTTTAGAAATATTTCAAAATTTTTTTTTATCTATCTACGCAAATTATTTAAATTTTAATTAAGTTCACTCATGATTATCAGATTATTTTTAAAATATTAGGTTGAATAAAGAAAATTTTTTTAAAAAAAATCTTCCCAAGATATATATATTTCAAGATTTTATCGATCATTCAAACTTTTAAATAAATTTCCATACATATATAATAAGTAGCACGTACATATAAATGGAAAGTATTTATATCACGATCTAATGATCTGTTTTGAACTTCGATCCAAAATGTAATTAGTTAAATAAAAAAAATTACGGAATTGGAAATAATTAAATTAAAATTCAACGAATAATAATAATTTTACGCACCTAAATTGATATCTTCCCGGATTCTCTAGGATCCCATGCAACTCGATCTTCCCCAAATATTTAAATTTTAAATTAGGAAACTTTTATATTTCATTCAGATAATTAAATGGATATTAATTATGGAAACTCTAAAAACTACCAAAATATCCTAGTAGGACTCGAAATTAAAATTCAACGAATAGTAATTAAATGATTTGTTCCCGGATTCTCTAGGATCCCAATTACTCTTCCTCAAATATTTAAATTTTAAATTAGGAAACTTTTATATATCAACTAGTTTTCAGGTAATTAAATAAATATTAATTATGGAAACTCTGAAAAACTAACATATCCAGGACTCGAAACCACACTTCTATAAATATAACATTGATCATACCAAAATAAGTTATTATATCTCAACAAATATATATTTTTTTTGCATGAATGGCATTCACCGCTTCTTCTTCCGGAGAAGAGAATCACCGCGGCCAAGCTTCTCTTAATGTTTCCTCCGCCGATACATGTTCGACAACTATCCTACTTTTTGGAGTAGCGATCACGGCCCCGACGGAGACAACAGATAGTCACGATCAATGGACGATCAAGAAAAAGCTGCACAAGAGCGACGTGGACGGGTCGTCGAGGCTTCTGCTAGGAATGAAAGCTGTTGAAAAACATGTGTTGCCTCACGTTGGAGAGTTCGACAAGAAGATAGGTGTGGATCTTGTGTTCTACGACGTCGATACGAAGACGGAGCACAGGCTTACGCTGAAAACGTGGATAACTAAGAGCTACACACTCATCAATGGTTGGAGGAAAGATTTCGTTAAAAGACGAGGACTCAGAACGAACGACGAAATCGGGATTCGCTGGGAAGAACAACATGGAAGATTCGAGTTTACCCTACTCAACAAGGCAGAGATCGTTTTCTTTTGAAATTATAATTGTATGTATGCATAGGTATTAATCATCCAATTTATAACGAGGGCGTTTCATTATTAATCTTTCTGATCTATATATGTGTAGTGAATGCATCCACCAAATAATTAGATAAAAGATTACAAACTTCCATATTGGACCAGAACTTTATCAAATCTTTATATAATTTGTTTAAAAGTTGTATAATTCGATGAAACGAATAATGGCAGATCGGGCGATGGTGAGAAACCTCTCAGCTTGTAAGACGAATCGATGGGTCTGCCACGACTATATGTAGAGATAAAATTAGTAACCATGCAAGTTTTGGCTGGGAAATTTAAGAATCTCTACAAGGGATATATGATTATTTGATTTCTACTGATGTACGTTCTTGAATATTTCTACCAACACAACAGGTATTACTGTTTACAGGTCCGAGATATATATCAGGAACTGATCTTAAGTTCTCTGGCTATTCTTTTTTTTTTTTTTTTAATGAAAAAGGTTATAAATAGAGCATGTACAAGTATAACTACGCCGGGCATTCCCGGGGTATTTACATCCGGAAATAAAACGAAGCCCCAGTGGCTATTCTTAATTTCATGGGCCATGCTTGAAATTAAAAGAAGAGATGAAGCGGTATTCAATTATATGATACTGCATGCAATGTTTTGAAGTTTGAAGCAATATTCAATTCCAAAAAGAAGAGATGAAGCGGCATTCAGATGACGAAAGTTGAAGATGGTAGCTAGGAGTCATGTACATTGGAAATTAGGACCCTGCTGAAATGATACTTCCCATCACAATCCCACCAACATAGAACTCTCTTTGTGACGTATTACATAATTATTTTCAGGAAGAACATATAGAGAGATATATAGTCGGAAGCGCGTATTACATCGTGCCGGCGGCCAGTGAAGTACTTCTTGTTCTATTGTTGAAATTAATATTATTATGCATCATATCGACCAAATAAGATTTGCCCTTCATAGCCGATCTCGAAAATGAGCCTATGCAAAAGAAAACTCAGAATTTGACATTATTTGCAACACAGCGGCATCCATCTGATATCACTGAACAAATTATCAAATAGCTCAAATACAATATTTGGTTCAAGAATGGGAAACTCACAAGTGGTAGGATATGCTGAAAAGAATGAACCAGCAATATATAGTTGCAACAAATAACTGCCAGAAACAAATAATTGTAAGTTGAATTCAACTCTATTCGATCCCTAGATCAAAATTAGTTGTATTACCAATGATAAAACAATGCACCAAATTGAATGTTCTCAATTCAAACAGCAGTTGCGTGTAAAACATATCTGAACAAGTGCATGCACTCATGCTAGCATTAGAATCAATGCATTTATGATTATAGATTTTCTCCGAGGACAAAACTAATCAAATAACACCTTACGTAATTATCTTTGCTAGAGAATCTAAAAATTGCAGTGATATCAGGCACTAAAACTCCCGAGACATTCCATTTTATTTTAGGTGTCTTGAGGGATCGGAAGAGAATTGGAAAAGATCGATGTTTAGAAATGTTTTGGGAAAACAAAATGTATTATTGATTTTTTTTTTTTTTGGAGAATGAAATTTGTACTCTATATAACTTACCATTTCAAAATGGTAGGGTAAAAACATAATAAAATTTTAAACAGTAAAATTTGAGTCATAATATAATAATGGAGATCGAATTTTTTGAGAAAATTATAATGGTGAACCTTTAAGAGATAGTGAAAAGTTTGATTATAAGTAATGACTATATTGGGGCACATATGAGGCGACGAAGCTTTTTTTTTTTGGGGGTGTAAAACATACAAATTATTTATGGAAAAAATCAAAATGAAAAGGTACCAAAAGAGACCTCTTGATTAGATTAATCCAACTCATATCCATTCTTAATTGAGTAATGCTAGATATACACCTCGATGTACATCTTGGTTTACACTCTTCCTTATTAATTATAAAACTTTCCTTGATCAACTAGATATTTATTTCTTATCATGGGTATTTTGCAATTAATGAGAAAAATTAGGAAAATTTTAAGTAAGGGTGTAAACCAAAGTGTACACTACAAAGTGTACATCTAGCATTTTTCTTCTTAATTTGCTGCTAATGCCTTGGCAATCCCTACAGATTCCTACAAAAAATAAAAAGCATAAATAATTTATTACCCCAAGAAGATTGTGCATTAGAAAACAGGCAAAAGTTTTGGAGAAGAAGATACATAAACATCCATGCACCCAAGGATAATATTCCCAGTACCAAAATTGCCATGCGAGTGATGAGAATTGTTGTAGTGACCCGCATCGTGATTACCTACTAATCAAAAGTTTAAGCATACAATTAATCAATAATAAACTAAATCAGAGTAAATGCCGAGCTTAAAGAAACTAATATCAGAAAAGTATAACTTAGTGGTCAACCCTGCAATCCTGCCTTGGTCACCACCTAATATCCTCATCCTCAGAAGAACTACCTGCAA
Organism: Henckelia pumila; assembly: GCF_033568475.1. Taxonomy (NCBI): domain Eukaryota; kingdom Viridiplantae; phylum Streptophyta; class Magnoliopsida; order Lamiales; family Gesneriaceae; genus Henckelia; species Henckelia pumila. Next base: position 232,971,672 of record NC_133123.1, read on the forward strand.
TCTGCCACATCGAATAGGGTGTCCAGACAATAGAAAATAAGCGGACGTGAGCATAACACGCTCAGTACGAGAGTATGAGTATACCATATTATATGTGCATGTATGCAAGTGAACTGGGTACCAAGACACTCAGGTCAAGAAACAAGCTCATAGACCTGGCCCAGGGTATATAGCACGTTGCGTCGTCGCATCAGGAGGTGACTCCTATACCCAGTAGATAATGGTGGTCTAATACTAGTACAAGTGTTCAACCATAACGGTGACCTGACACAAGACTTACATATCCAACCATCCACAACTCATAGGGTGAGCACCCTACTATGGATATCTCAAGGATACTAGATCAATATGCTCATGTATGCAACATGCAGTCATGACATGTTATACAGATAAAGTCATGTAAAACATGCAATCACATAATACATGCATACTCAATCTTGATACCTTGAATAATAATTTCGTATTTTTCTAAGGCAGATCCTAGAAGCTCTCATCTAGGTTCCAAGCCTACCATGCAACACTACAATACAATATAGCCATTCATTATCTAGCATTCCAAAGAACACCTATCATGCTCTAAAAATCTTAATTAAACTATAGCATAGTCCCTATTTTCTATAAGGAGCCAGAGTTATACCTTCGTCCGTCGTCAGCCCGCTGATGTCGAATACCCCAGAGCTTGGGCACAACCCTACTACGACTCCTGGACACCTCCTCAGAGCTTCGCCGCTTGGCCGCTACTACGGACATTGTCTGTTATATAAAAACTAGTACCTACTTCAACTCTTAAAATAAGAGTACCCAAAAGCTCTTAAAAACGAGCTAACATGGGCCAAGGAGAGGTTTGATTTTGCATCCAAATGAGGCCACCCTCGGCCCTATTTATAGACCTCGATCGGATGATCCGATCCCTGGTTTGGACGGTTCGATCCTTGCATGATATCCACGTCGCATGCATGCGTGTTCGAACGGTCCGATCCCTCTTCGGATCGTCCAATCTCTTACGTCTGATACACTTGTTCAAACCCATTTGACACTTGTCTGGGTACACTTCGGACGTCGAGGCTTCTGCTAGGAATGAAAGCTGTTGAAAAACATGGGTTGCCTCACGTTGGGGATTTCGACAAGAAGATAGGTGCGGATCTTGTGTTCTACGACGTCGATACGAAGACGGAGCACAGGCTTACGCTGAAAACGTGGATAACTAAGAGCTACACTCTCATCAATGGTTGGAGGAAAGATTTCGTTAAAAGACGAGGACTCAGAACGAACGAAAAAATCGGGCTTCGCTGGGAAGAACAACATGGAAGATTCGAGTTTACTCTACTCAACAAGGCAGAGATCGTTTTCTTTTGAAATTAGTTATTAATCGTCGAATTTAGAACCAACGAATTGTTTGTTTAATCTTTCTGATGATCTGTGTAAATATATAACACAACATGCATGGATATGCAGGCTGCTAGCTAGTGAACTTGCTCTATATATATATTGTTGAAATACTATGATAAAAGATTACAAACTTCCATATTGGACCACAACTTTAATTATATATCCATCTTAATATATATATTTGTTTAATTCTTGTCAAGATCGAAAAAGATTAATCCAAGTTCTAAATCACTAAAAAATACCAAGGAGTTAAATTTGTTCCATCGACACGGCGGATCAACTTCTTTGACCAACTTCTCCACCGGCTACGACTCCGTCGAAGAGTCGCAAATCCTCGCATCAAAATTATCGAGAAACTACATGGAAGATAAAATAAAAAATAATAATAAATACATAAATAAAAGAAGAGCACAAGATATTTACTCGAGCTAGCTAGGGAACTGATTCATCTCGTAAATTAAACAAGCAAGCTTATTAGGGGATCAGTTAAGTTTATTTCGTGTTGTTTTATGGAAAAAGCAGTGTGTTTCGGAATGTATTTTAGGGATACTTTTTAGTTTATTATTGTTCATGTTATTAACAAAATTATTAGTAGGATTTTTTTTTATTCATGTATGATTTCGTTATTGAGAGTGCGTTTGGAGTGGACTTTGGACCAATTAATTTAATGACGTGTAAATTCGTTATTTTAAATTCACTTCATTTGTTTAATAATTTAATTTAGGTGAATTTTTATTTTCTATAATTTTAATTCAATGCAACAATAGTGAACGTGATTAGAATCTAAGTTCGAAACTTTCTCCAAATTAAACGCATCCAATGCAATTAACATGAGAATTCCGGTTAACCTTATTTATATAGTTTATAAGCTACTACTTAATTGAAAGTTTACAATGTATATCGATCGAATAGTAGCAATTGTGAATTTCATCGATCGTCATTCAAAAAACACGAGTATTCATATATCTAAACACATTGTAAATTAATTTTACTCAGTCGATCAATCCACCAATGAGTTAGGCATTTCTCATGTACGTTGACATCCTTGATTTTCGATATTGTGAAGATCACATGAAAGAAATGGTGTATGTGATTTGTTATATAAAATGAACAGTGTTGTACTTAGTGTTGTGACACCACAGACAACATAGTGCAGCGGAAATTTAAAGCGTAAATAAAACACAAGTAATTAATTTTGCAAGAATATAAAAACTCGTGTCGGTGCCTTAGAGCTAAATATCACTAGTAAACGTAAGATCAGTCTTACAAAGATAATCCTAGTGATTTTATGAAAATTCAATAAATTCTAAATTTCTCAACAAGTTGAAAAATCAAACTTGCATCCTAAACACAATCATAGTATAAAAGAAATTAGATGCAACTCCCGTAGCATAAATTGAAGAGACAGAAAATATTTTCGATCAACACAGTTTCCACAGTGTTGTCTCTGATGTCTTCAACACGAACGGCAACACGGGGATATGCAACAACGATGGTTACCTTGCTTCAGAATCCTCAATTCTTTAACAGAATTCTTCAATGGTTACACTTGCAGTTTGTACGTCTGAAGCTCTCTATTTTCTTGTGCGTGAAACACTTCCTTTATAGATTAGAATCCAAGTCTAGAAGGTTTTCTTAGATAGAGTCCTACAAGAATAAGGAAACAAATTTTAGTAGGAATAAAACTCTCTCAACTCCAACAAATCAAATCTTGATAATAGTCAGATTATAATATATTGGGATAAAATCCAAATACGTCCTTAAAGTTTCCTAACTTTCCAAAAATATACTAAGAATTTATTCGTTCCTAATTATGTCCCTTATTTAACAAATAGTTTCCTTAATATGTCCCTCAAACTAAAAATTGTCTATAATACCCTTATTCTAAAAATTATAATTAATATTTCCTCTGGGCTCATAAATATGGTATCAGAGCCTAGGTAATTTTATTCAAACTTTATATTATTCATTAAATCATACTTTTCTTTGTTGAGGAAGAGATTTTCAACAAACCATGGATTCAAACGAGAGTTTGAACCAGAAGGATTTCATTTATATGAAATCCCATAGATAAGTGAATCTATTTAAAATAGATTCTTTACAACAAAACTTAAAGAGATTTAGGTCTTTTATACTCTATGAAGAGATTAAGAAATATGATTTCTAATTCTCAATTTCTAGAGATCACACCAGATTCCTCTAAACTCTCCGGAGATCTTAGAGAAATTCAAAAGACGGTACAATATTACAGTAATCAGCTGTATGAAATACCTCGGCAGATTGGAGAAATCCTTAAAAAACAAAAAGAAATTCTTGTAACTCTAAAGGATCTTCAAACTAAAATAAAAAATCTAGAACATACTTCTGGTTCTAGAAAGAAAAATACAGGAGGAAGGTTACCACTCTCGTTTGGCACCGAACCTCTGTTACATCATAAAGGTAAAACCAAAATGGTTCAAAAACCTTTAACTGATGATGAATTGATGATTAATCTTATAAAGGCAGTATCAGAGAAAAACACTATCTGATGACTACTTTAGAAAGATTAAATCTCGAGGATTTACAAGATCTTGCGGATTCTTTTTCGAATTTTAAAGTAGTAGATCTAAAAATGAATTCCCCTGAGGGTGAACAACCCATAGGAAATCGCCCGAGATATGTGGTTAAAACAGAAGAACCACATAGTGAGTTCCATGTTGGAGAAAATTTACATCCAGCAGGAACCAGATCAAGAAGGAGTAATATACCAATACATCAAACTCCTTATGGAAAAACTGTTTTAGACCCGATACATCCTTATGGGGTTATGTTAAACCTGGATGTTCTGGACTTCAAAAACAGAGAAGATCTCATAGATGATTGGACATCAGCCATGAGAATAGCAGCAGGAACTTTAGATCTCAATAAAAAAGGATTTATCAAACTTCTGAAAATGAGTCTAATGGGATCTGTCAAGATAACTTGGGAAAATTCCATGCCAGAAACCAAGAAATCAATCTTAGCAGGAGAATCACTTAGCGAGATTGGAGGAAGAATGACCATCCTTTTTAAAGCACAATTCATAGGGGTAGACTATTTCAATAATCAAGATACAAAGAAAAAGAGAAGATATACTCAAGCTCTGTATAGCCTCGAGTTACATGATATCTGTTTATTTGATAAATATATTATGGTATTCACCAAATACAAATGGAATTCGGGAGTTGAAGAAAATGTAGCCATTCGCTATTTTTCGAAAAAATGCCAAGCCCCTGGAGAGAAATGCTGATAAAAGAATACGTTCCAGGAAATCTTGATACATTAGCAAGGCGCGCCTCCTTTTTGAAAGGAAAATTGGCAGAATGGTGCCATAGGACAGCATTACAGAAGAACTACAAGAAAATAAGGGGTATTAATAAGCATACTCCTCTATGTTGTAGAGAAAATGATCTCCCTACGGTTATAGGGAATAAATCACAAGGATTTAAAAGGAAAAAATTTAGAAATAATCCCTACAATAAAAGAATGAAAAGTTTTTGGAAACCACCCGGTAATCACTGCCTCATACTCTGCTTCATTGTTGGATTTGGAAGGGTGTAATCTTACTGCCACTTTAGTTTTCTCCTGGGTAGGAGAGATCATAATGATTCCTACTCCGCTTCTCTCCAACCCACTGGCTCTATTTACAAAGATCCTACATACCTCCTCCTGTCCAAAGAAAAATACCTCAGTCAAAAAATCAGACAGGGCCTGTTATTTAATTGCAGCCCTGTGTTAATACTACACATCATATTCTCCCAATTATACCGCTCATTTGACCAGACGACCAGAGGTATCGGGGTGAGCCATCACCCGGCCTAAAGGGCTGTGGTTTAGAACTGTGATCGGGTGGGATAGAAAATAAGGCCTGAGCTTTCCGAGCAGTAAGGATAAGAGCTGGAGCCATCTTTTCCACCTCGCTATATCGGGTCTTCGGTCCCTTGAGGGCATGACTCACGTAATAGACCGACCTTTGATCTCCTCCCTCTTCTTTGATCATTACAGTGCTTACGACATACTCAGTGGTGGAGAGATATACCCACAGCCTGTTCCCGGGTTTTGGCTTAACTAAAATTGGCAGATTTTCCAAATGCTCCTTTAACTCCTGAAAGCCCGCTCACATTCTTCACTCCACCCGAATTTTTGAGCTTTCCGCAAAACCTGAAAGAAAGGATAACTCCGATGGGCTGACCGGGCAATGAATCTAGACAGGGCAGTGATTCTCCCGGTCAACTATTGCACCTCCTTGATAGATTTGGGCGAAGGCATCTCCCTCAAGATCTTCACCTTTTCTGGATTTACTTCGATCCCTCTCTCGGTTACCACAAACCCCAAGAACTTTCCACTCTTTACCCCAAACACGCACTTGGCTGGATTAAGCTTTACCACGTGCTTCCGTAAGGTGTCAAAAGTATTCTCTAGATCAGAGATGAAATTATCCCGGGTTCGAGACTTTACCAGGATGTCATCCACGTATACTTCCACATTTCTACCCAACTGATTTTGAAAAACCTTGTCCATCATCACTTGGTACGTGGCCCCTGCATTCTTTAAACCAAAAGTCATAAACACATAACAAAATGTGCCATCAGATGTGATAAACTGACCTTTTCTTGGTCTTTCTGAGCCAAGGAGATCTGATGATAACCCTGATAAGCATCCATTAAGCAGAGCAATTCAAATCCAGATGTAGAGTCCACCAATTGATTGATCCCGGGGAGAAGGTAACAATATTTGGGACATTCTTTGTTCAAGTTCCGAAAATCAATACACATCCGTCACTTCCCTGTACCTTCGGCACCAACACCACATTTGACAGCCAGGTACGAAATTGCACCTCCCGGATATGACTTGCCTCCGAAATCTCCCGGACTTGCTCAGCGATAACTTTATCTTTTTCAGGCCCAAAATGTCTCTTTTTCTGCTTGATGGTCCGAGAACCTTAGATAATGTTTAATTCATGCTCCGCTACGTGAGCAGGGACCCTGATCAATTCTGCAGGGGACCAAGCAAACACATCGAAATTCCTGACCAACCACATCCTCAGTTGATTAGCCAGTGTAGATTCCAGGTCCCGATCAATCTTAGCAATCTTCCCCAACTGCCTGGGTATTAATTCTACCTCTTTATACTCCTCCTTTACTTTTTCCACCGAGAATAATTCCTCCTTACCCCAGCTTATGCTTTTCATCTTTCCTCAAGCCCTCTTAGTGTCTACCCGGACGGTGTCAGCATAACACCGTCGGGAAGAGGGTTGATCTCCTTGGACTTCCCCTACTTTGTCACCAACAGGGAACTTAATTTTATGATGGTACGCAGAAGCCACAACCATAAAAGCATTTAAGGCCGGTCTCCCTAATAATATGTTGTAGGAAGACGGGGCCTCGACTATGGTGAAAAGTGTCATTACAGTTTTTCTCAAACCCTCTGACCCCAAAGTAACAGGCAACCAGATTTCTCCTCGGGGTTGTACGGTATGACCAGCAAACCCGTATAGCGCCGTCTTCACTGGGGTAGTCTCACACCCCTGCAGATCCATTTGCTCAAACGCCTCCTGGAAAATGACATTTACTGAACTCCCGGAGTCTACAAACACTCTTTTTATGTCATAATTTACCACCCAAGCCTGAATAATTTGGGCATCATTATGACAAAAACACACTCCCTCCAAATCCTCGGGTCCAAAAGTGATGATCGGACAGGAGTCGGGCTTCTTGGCTTCAACTCCCATGATCTCCTTTTTACTCCAGGATTTCCGGGCACGGTTAGAATCACCATCTGCAGACCCTCCAGCAATCATGTTAATCACCCCCTCGAGGGTCCTTCTCTTGCCTCCTTCTTGGATCGTCGAGGGGTGATCTCTTGAGTTCCTGGAACGCTAGGCTTGGAGGGCTTGGGAGCAGTGGGCCCCGGGACCCAAGGAAGACCCCGACACTTTTTTCGACATGTATTGTTTCTTCAAGTATAGGCTTTTCCGACTCCGTCATGAGCTTCGACACTTACTAGTGTCATGGGTGGTTACTCGGTGTATAGAGAAGTACTTTCCTGGCCTCTTCTGGGGTGCTTTCCGATTCTCATCTTCGAACATGTGCACTCCTCGATCCTGAGTGATCTTTTGAGGCGCATATGATGACAGTCTCCCTAGAGAATCATGCTTCCCCCTCCCGGGCCATTTCTTCCTCCCTTCTCCCTTCTCCCTGTTCTCTTCCCTCCCATCTCATTCTCTTTCCTGTCACTGGGTTTCCTCCATATTGATGTATTTTTCCGACCGAGCTAATTGGTGTTGGAACACGCATTCTCTGATCACACGGATGTGATACCCGGAGCAGCGGAAGTTTAAAAATTTTATTTTTCGATATGGAACGATTCCATATCGTGGGTATCAAATCCAAACGATTAAAATCTTGCAAGTAAAAATAAAAAATCACAATTAAATATTTTTATCTCTTCAAGCTAAGGCTTGATTATGAACTCCAACAGATTTAATCTGCTCTTGTTGTAAATCCCGGGAACCGATGACTCGCTCGATCAATCTCCAGAATTAGGTCCACGAATAGAAAACAAAAACCCTCTGATTGATTGCACTAGAAATCAATCAGATGTTTATCGTAGAGAATAAACAGATTTGATCTGTCAATTCAGAAAGTGACTTTTCAGAAAAATCACGGACCGAATTTTCTCAAAAGGAGTAGAGGAATTTTCGAAAAATCCCCTTAGAAATTATATGTGAGTATTTCGAAAATACCAAGGAGGAATCAATCTCTTATTTTCGAAATTATACACATATATATATATAATTTCTAGACTAGATTAAGTTATAATTGTATTAGGGCACTAACTCCTTAGGGCCCACAATCCATAACTTTAGCCCAACAAGCCAAGCCCGTTATTATAGAAATTAATATAAAATTCATCATGACTCCAATTGATAAACCGATTTCACCAATGTGCACAGAAACCATTTATGCACCTTTTAAAGTCAAGATAATTTTTCTGAATCCGAATTCAGTGATTTCCAAAAATGCCCATCCCTATGTCATTTTAGGAAATTCCACTTCCTTTAGTTAAGAAGTCCAACTTCTCTTTCGTTAAATTTAACTCTTTAAATTTAACTATCTCAACGGGGTTTAGTAATCCATTACTTGTGTGACCCTCAATGGTTCAGGGATACAGCTAGCCGTGGGCTCACAACTCCTTGTGACTCGGAACAACGATTTTCGACTTACCCAACGAATCATGGTAAGAGCGTCTAGCAACATCGCCTCATGATTTCCTAGGTATCACTGATAGTGCCTGCAAGAACCAGTAAGTTTTGGTTATCGTACAGTACAATCCCTTCATCCATATATCCCGATCGAATCAACAACCATTGGTACATCGAGAGTCGTTCGAGATTCGATAACTATGCAACACATCTTGAAGATCAAATAGTGACATCGCATGTGCTACTAGGAAACCAAGTAACCTAAATCACATCGAGTACTCTAGCCAGAGATTTGTCACACTAATATCTCCTCAGATCGCATAGGATATCCACACAAGCAAGCGTGTGTTGAATCCTTGACAACAAAGCATCGAATCCTATATGTGTCGTAACTGTACCCAATCCCGACACCTGATAACCCCTTAGAGTCGGTAAACGAGTCAAAGTACAGTACTAGCATATAGAGTCTCAATGATGTTTCAAGTAGTAAGGACTAATGGTGTACAACCAAAATCGCGGACTTATCCACTCAAATAATAATAAACACTTGGAAAGTCCGAATAGGGTAGTTCGATCATTCATCATATGAATATCCATTTGCATGCTTTGAACATCTCCATGTTCATTACCAATGAAACGTGGTACTTGGCATCACAAATGCTAGTCTCAATCTTGAGCGATCCTTATCCTTATTAGCGGACGGCTCAATTGACTAGGAACTGTTTAAAATATACAGTGACTATAAGATGTGTTTCATAATAGTGATCTCTTTTTATTCACTATCTCATCTTACTTACACTATAGTATATTCAAGGTCTTTATCAAAACAACAATAGTATATCACAATATAACAATATGAAGAAAGATAAAGAAAATGTCATTAATAAATGTAAACCATATTAAACAAAGATTATTTATACATAGAGTCATAAAAGCCCTTAGTCACAAGTTGGCTAACCGGACACCCACTCTTTTAATTGGTCCTCAAAATTTCGCGGAGCCTTCTTCACCAATGATCTTAAGAACTCACCTTTCTTGAGTCCTTGAGTGAAGGCAGTGACCTTGGTTTCTTGAGCACAAACAGGTACTTCCAAGGCCACCTTGTTGAATTTCTTGATATAGGCTCTCAAGGACTCCTCTCCCACCTGCTTCACCTCAAAAAGACTAAAAGTAGTCCTTTTGTACCATTTTCTGCTGCTAAAGTGTTGTAAAAAGACCTTTCAGAACTCAAAAAAGGCTCGGATACTGCCAGTTTCCAAATTTTCAAACCACCTCTGGGCGGAGTCCACCAGGGTGGTCAAAAACACTTTACATTTGATCTGATCCCCATAGCAGTGCAACATGACCACGTTCTCAAACCGGGCCATATGTTCCTCCGGCTCAGCACTACCATTATACTCCTTGATTTTAGCAGATTTAAAATAGGTTGGTAAAGGTTTCCTGACTACTTTCGGGGAGAAAGGGCAGCCAAGGTTCTTGATTTGCGAATATTTCCGCGAGTCCGTGTTCTCCAAATTTTGTATTTTTTGCCTCAACACCTTCAATTCATCGGCCATAGTGACATTTACAGATTCCGCACGGGAGCTTTCTTCTTCCTCCTCTAGATGTGCACCGCCCTGCCCATCATTCCCCTTCTCCTTTTCTTTTTCCAACTCCTTCTCCCTCTCTATAGCGACCCTACCCGGATCCACTATCTAATCAGAGTTAAGAGCATAATTAAGCATGCATTAAGTAAATTTCTGCGGAAGAATTATATAAAAGCATACCGATAGAATAAAACCGATTAAACAAATTCAATTATACAACTCAATCGAATAAATAAGCCTAAGAGCAAAACCTACAGCTAATCCTGTTGTCTCCAAGGTCACTGGCCACTCCAAGCTCCCGGTGCTAAGTCCTGCACCTACACCTGCCCCGTCGAATAGGGTGTCCAGATACACAGAAAATACTAGACGTGAGCTCTAAACTCAATACGAAAGCACGGGTAAAACATACAAATATGATGCATGCAAATGACATGGTATCCATATCTGGGATAACTATATACAAATGATCAGTAATAGCACCTAGGACATGAGTGGTACAACCCGAAAATCAAACCCTGCGTACACTGCTCATTCCTATCGGACATAGACCGTGTCTTACAGATGCCAGTGCCCGCTAACCCGTCGGTCGTGGGGCACTCGACATCGACCGTCCGAACAGGGCTGAGCGGCCCTAAATGGCTCATCTCAAAAAATGGACAGACACAATATGATATGCACATGCTGCATAATTATATGACACGCAAATGCAATATATAAGCATGCAAAACCCGCTAGCTATCTCAGTCAGTACTTACGTACCTTTCTAAGGAAATTCCTAGCAGTTTCACTCTAGGTTCCAAGCCTATCATCAACTCTACAATGCAAATACTCATGCATTATTCAATAAGCTCTAAAAGCCTTAACTAAGTTATTGCATACTCTTACATAATTTAAGAAAATCATAGTTATAACTGCATCCGTCGTCAGCCCACTGATGGCAACTATCCCGCAACTAGGGGCACACCCCTGCTGCAGCTCCACAGCCTCGAGCACGGCTCCTCTACATGAGCACTGCTCTACAACTAGGTCAGACACTGTCTGACTATACTAAAATATATTCACTAATTCAACTCTAAAATAAGAGTACTCAAAGCCCTAAAATAGAGTCATATGGGCGAAGGAGACGAAACTGGTGCGCTTTGAAATGAGGCCCTCGCACCTATATTTATAGAGCACAATCGGAAGCTCCGTTTCTGCACCGAAAGCTCCGATCCCTCGCTACAACGGAAGCTCCGATGGTGACATAAATTTCAATCGGTTGAGAGTTACGGGAGCTTCAACCTGCTCATACAAAGCTTGTCTTGATACCTGCAGTGCACATCTCGGTCTAAGAGACGGAGACGCTCAAATTCCAACCTGGAGATGGACTTTCGGGGCGTTTTTCCCGTAGGGCACGCTGGGATCCACCAAATCAATCCGTGTCACCCAAATCGCACATTCACGTCATGTGATTCAGTCTATTGCATCTTTTCTATCCACGGATTTGACTGAAAGAGTCGGGAATTGTACAGCGAGGAATCGGAAGAACAAGAAGTACGAGTAATACAATTACTACAATGGAGAACGAGAGGCTGTGACATTTCACTGATTTCTTGAGGTCTGACATCAAGCATGATGTTTCCATAACGGACGTGACAACGTACAAGGTAGCGGTTAATCGAGCGTACCGGTCTGAGAAGGGGAGGAAGTAGATGCAGGATGACTTCCAGAATAAGAGGCAGTTCCTGCAGTCATCTAGAGGACATTCCTTGCAGCAGCCAGCATAGAAGTCTTATCTTGGGTCGTTTAAGGGATCAGATTCTCCAAGACTACATCAGCAGCAGCAGCAGAGGCCGCAGGGCCAGCAGATTAGGGGACAGTTGCTCCTAGCACTGGAGGGGTACCTTTCTACAGACGGCGTCAGAGGCCTTATTCTGGAAAGTGTTTGGTGGGCTCAATCAGGTGCTACCATTGCGAGGATCCGGAACAATTTTGGAGAACTGTCATAGGGCGAGGCAAACCACAGGGCACTTGTTTGTGGTGCATGCTGAGGATGCAGATCATGATACTTCTCTTATCGCGAATAGTATTAATTTACGTTCTTAAATTTCATTTAATGGGATGCTTAGTTAAGATTTGTATTGGAAATTTCTTGACTGTTGTACTTGTGTTTTAGAAATGCATGTGTAGGATGAGAATTATGAATTGGTGAAATTAGCATGCTTAAGATTGAACTTTATATGTTAATTGGTTGCTCTTGAAGAATAGTCTATATTTGTTGGGAAATATTTTGCGTGCAGGGAAAGTTAGAATTATAGGTATTGCTACGTTTGTGTTGCTAGATTCTGGAGCTACGCATTCTTTTATCTATCAGTAGTTTTTGAGGATTTTAGTAATTGTTTGCTATAGGTTAGATGCGAATGTTGGGTCGGAGAGAATGTTTTGAGAATTTTCTTATAGATTTGATTGATTGCTATTGAGGAATTTAGATTTCATTTTTTCTCAGGAATTGTTGAGCCAAATGATTCGGGTGAAGGGTACTATTGAGAGATGAATTAGTTTGTTGCATAAATAAAATTTGGGAATTTGGTGATAGTTCTAACTAAGTAATTAAGTTTAGGTAGCGACGGCGAAGGCAAATGGCCAGAAGGTAGATGGTAGCAAAGCTTTGTGAAGTAGAGTAAGTCTAGTTTCAACAATATGACGATGTCGACGCTCAGAATACCCATTATGTTCAGGTGTGTGAGGGGGATTTGTAAGGTGAGATATATCGTGGGAGGAGAGAAATGGTCGGAGAGCCAGAAACTCCCCACCATTATCAGTATAGAGGGTGACAATTTTAGTGCAGAAGTGGTAGACTGCACACTAAAGGAACGATCTTCAAATGGACCCCTTTAGGTAGCTTTTTCCATTTGCTTCTGATTATCAACCAAATTTGATGATTGATTCAATTCAAGCTTATCATTCTTGTTCTTTTGTTATTCTGATTTTGCAAAGTCACTTTTCATTTGGGACAAGATCATAGAATACACGAACGTCCCTCCTCTACTTCGTGACTTAGTCAGAACTCTCCTTCGATTAATCCAATTAAACTGTAAAATATTTTGCAACGAATCCTGAGTGAAAACTAGTCAATGGTTACAACGTATCCAACACATCACAAAACAGAATGAATGCATGAATGCAATATGCCTAAGATCCTAAAAATGCACATGCATGAAAAGGTGTTGTCACGGGGTGTTGGCAACACTCCTGACAACATCTCGGTTCTGTCTATAATGCACACATACTGAGAGACTTCCTTAGACTGGAGAATCTCTCGAAATCCAAAGCTTTTGTGAATATATCAGCTAATTGGTTATTTGTTCCAACAAACTCAATTAAGATCATGCTTTTCTCGACCAAATCTCGAATGAAGTGATGTCTAATGTCAATGTGTTTAGTTCGAGAGTGTTTTACTGGATTTTTGGATATATCAATGGCACTAGAATTATCACAATACACAATAGGAGTATCAGTCTTAACACCATAATCATTTAACATTTGATTCATCCAAAGGAGTTGTGAGCAACAACTACCAACAGCAACATACTCAGACTCGGCAGTAGATAGTGAGACACAGTTTTGTTTCTTACTATACCATGACACTGTTATTCCCCAAGTAGAAACATCCTCCCGAAGTGCTCTTTCTCTCATCTAAATCCCCAGCCCAATCAGTATCACTAAATCCTACCAAGTTTGAATTGGTTTCTTTAGTGTACCACAAACCCAAATTCAAAGTTCCAGCCACATATTTCAGTATAAGTTTTACGGCCTTCAAGTGAGTAACATTTGGGTTAGACTGGTATCTAGCACACAAACAAACACTATACATGATATCAGGTCTAGTAGCACTTAAATACAAAAGACTATCAATCATGCTTCTGTAGAGGGTGTTGTCAACACCTTCGGCAACATCCTCCCTAGACAGTTTTTAATTTGACCCCATAGGTGTGCGCACGTGTTTAGTGTTGTCATTCAGAAACTTCTTCACAAGATTTTTAGCATACTTGCTTTGACAAAAAAATATACCATCATGCATTTGTTTCACTTGCAAGCCCAAGAAATATGTTAACTCACCAACCATGCTCATCTCAAATGTAGAATACATGCACTTCACAAAATCATCAACAAGTTTATCATTTGAAGCAAAAAAAATTATACCATCAACATAAATTTGGCAAATTAAGATATTACCTTGAGACTTTTGCACAAATAAAGTCTTATCAACTTCACCTCTTTTGAAGTCAATATTGAGCAAGTACTCGGTTAGTCTTTCATACCATGCACGTGGTGCTTGCTTCAATCCATACAATGCCTTTTTCAACTTATACACATAATCAAGATGATTTAGATCCTCAAACCCTTTAGGTTGTTTCACAAAAACTTCTTCATTTAGGATCTCATTCAAAAAGGCACTTTTTACATCCATTTGAAAAAGTTTCATTTCCATGTTAATGAAATAGCAAGCAAAAGTCGGACTGACTCAATGCGGGCTACAGGATCAAAGGTTTCATCAAAATCCACCCCTTCAACCTGTGTATACCCTTGAGCTACCAACCTAGCTTTATTTCTAATGATGTTTCCCGACTCATCAGTTTTATTTTTAAAATCCATTTAGTTTCTATGACATTACCATGAGCAGGACACGGTACCAAGTACCAAACATCATTCCTAACAAATTGTTCTAACTCTTCATACATAGCATTGACCCAAAATATGTCTTTTAAAGCTTTTTCAACCTTTTTGGGTTCAATGTTTGACACGAAACAAGAGAATCTTACCTGAGAATACGTAGAACTCATGCACAATAAACCTGCCATCTTTCGATAATCCACTTTCTCTTTTCTTCGAGTTTGCAAGTCTCCATGCACATCTCCAATGACCTGTGAGGTTGGGTGATTCTTCTGAATTTTGCTTGGAACATTCTTTCCAGCTTCATTTACCTCACTGTTCTCATCAGTATTCTCATCAGTAGGTTTTTCAACTTTTGATTCTGGATTTTCTATAGGAGGTGTTGTCGGCGGTGTTGGCAACACTCCTTGGACAACATCTGAATTTCCAGAATTATCCAGCAGATCATCAACTTCATCCTCAGCTGTTTTCTTCTTCATATCTGCAAAATCATCAAAAACAACATTAATTGACTCAAAAATAGTCCTTGTTCTCAAGTTTTACATCCTATAGGCTCGGCTATTTGATGAATATCCCAAGAACATACACTTATCACTTTTTGCATCAAACTTAGCAAGATGATCTCTATCATTCAAAATGTGACATACACATCCAAAAACATGAAAATATTTAAAGTTTGGCCTCTTTCCCATGAGAATTTCATAGGATGTCATAGTAGTACCATTCCTCAAATAAACTTTATTTGAAATATGACATGCAGTATTCAAGGCTTCAGCCCAAAAACGTTTTGAAATAGTTTTCGAACTCAGCATCACTCTTGCCATTTCTTGCAAAGTCCTATTTTTCCTTTCAGCAATTCCATTTATTTGTGGAGTTTTAGGAGCAGAAAATTCATGAGAAATACCTTTCTTATCACACAAACTAGCAAAATAAGAGTTTTCGAACTCCTTACCATGATCAGTGCGAATACGGATTACCTTCAGATTATGTAGATTCGTAATCTTAGTGAACAGTTTCTTGAAGGCATCAAATATGTCTAATTTTTCTCTCAGAAAATTTACCCAAGTATATCGTGAGAAATCATCCACACAAACAAATGAATATTTCTTACCTCCAAAGCTTTCAACATCCATTGGACCCATCAAGTACATATGTAAAAGCTCAAGGCAGCGTGTTGTCACAGATGTTGACAACACTTAATGTGACACCCTAGTCTGCTTCCCTTTCTGACATGCTTCACAAACAAATGAAATACCAAATTTTATGTTAGGCATACCTCTCACAACATCTAACTTACTTAAGTTCTTTAATGTCTTGAAATTTTCATGACCCAATTTTTGATGCCATATAACAAACTCATTAACTTTTGTTTGACTACAAGCCATCTCTTCTCCGAGTTGATAGCAATTATCGGATGACCTAGTACCTGTCGCGACACAGAGATTTGAATCATAAAAAACTTTGCATAATTTCTTATCAAATTGTACATGCAAATTATCATCACAAAGTTGGCTTATGCTTATTAGATTTGCGGTTAATCCTTCAACATGAAGCACATTGCGAAGCTTAGGTAGACCAGCAACATTCAGAGTTCCCTTTCCAACAATGTTTCCCTTTGAACCTCCACCATAGGTTACTTTTCCACTTTTCTGTTCAACATAGTCAGTGAGAAACTTCTTGGAACCTGTCATGTGACGTGAGATCCCGCTATCAAAGTACCAAGCACCTGAAACATTAGTCCTCAAGTCAGTATAAATCATATGACATTGAATATCAGCTTTTGGTATCCAAACCTTTCTTACATAAGATCTGTTTCTGGTGATGTTGTGGGGAGGTATTGGCAACACCTTAGGCAACACCTTCAATGCAGATCTATATATGTAGTCTTCCTGCAACTTAAAACAGTATGGTTTGATGTTACCAGGTCTATGACAATAGTGACAAATGTACTTACGTTTCCTTCTAGACATTGAAGGAGAAGCGGGTTGTGGCCTTGGTTTTGGAGGATCAATTGGTAAGGCCTTTTTGCTTGAGCTTTCTGTACTGCTACTTTTCTTGACAAACACAGGGCCTTTCGAACTTTTACCAACCTCAAATATGCTGTTTTCAAAACCTAAACCAGCCGTACCATCTCTTCTCATCATGAGTAAAAAATCAAGCTTGGAAGTGCTTGAATTAAACTTAGCCAAAGTAGATTTTGCCTTTCCGAGTTCTTCCTTCACCTGACTTAATTCCATGTCTTTCTTACTCAACATGACTTCCAGTCTTGACACATCAGCCTTTAGATCAGAATTTTCTTTTGAAAGAATAGTATTCATCTTGTTCCTTTCAAAACAATCAGTATGTAACTCTTCAAACATCATTTGAGCTTCTTTCATGGACATTGTATCATCACCTAGATCATTATCACACATATTATCAGTAATGGAAGAATTCAAACAAACTGACTTTTGGGAGATGTTGCGGCCAGGTGTGGCAACACCTGCGGCAACACCTAAAGGATTGACTTGAAACTTTTTCTTGCTCTCCAGTAGTGCAGATAGGGCAGTATGGCATTCTTCATCTTCCTGTTCTTCTTCTTCGGACTCTTCATCACTCAAAGACGTGTTCATTCCTTTCCTAAGCGTATTGGCACACTCATTTGCATAGTGTCCAAAGCCTTGACAAGCATGACATTGAACAGTGTCCAACTTCTTTGAGACAAACTTTTTCTTCCCTTCCAACATCAGTCGAGGCTTAGGAGTATCAACAGGTTTCCTTGGTGATTGTTTTGGTCTAGTAATCCTTAAAGGCTTGTTAGAGAACATTGGAGCCTTGAGTTTTTGATCCGTCTTTCTTGACTCTTTTATCTTCTTCAGATAATCATTGAATTTCCTAGTCATAAGAGAGATCGAATCATCTTCTAAATCAGATTGATGAACTTCTTGATGAAATTGAACATACTCCTTGTATGAGGGTTTTGAGGCTTGAAGAGCTATTGATTTTCCTCTTTCCTTATCTTGTTATGTATTGTACATCTCAAAAACTTGAAGGATGCTAATCAGTTCAGTCATCTTCATCTTTGAAATGTCTTTTATTTCTTCAAGCGCCCAAATCTTTCCATTGAATCTTTTAGGCAAGGATCGAAGAACCTTGTTCACCATAGTTTCACTAGCAATAGGTCATACAAGAGCATGCGCCTCTGTGGCTATCTCCTTAAGTTTCTTATCATAATCAGCAATAGTTTCATTCTCATCCATCCTGATATTCTCAAATCTTGCGTTTAACAATCTCAATCTTGTTCTTCTCACGCTATCAGTTCCTTCACAGTGTTCTTGAAGAGCATCTCATGCATCCTTAGCAATAGTGTAGTCAGATATGATTCCATACATCCTCATATCCACAGTTGCAAAAATTTCATTGAGTGCTTTAGCATTGTAGCTTGAACATTGTGTTTCCTCGGCAGTCCAAGTTTCTTCTTGCTTGATGATATAGTCTCAATCTTCATCTAGCGTTTTTGGAGGAGTCCAACCAGTCAGAATACTTTGCCAAGCACGAACATACATAGCCTTAATAGTATATCGCATCCTATTCTTCCATAGTTCGTAATTCGTGTCATCAAGAACCGGAGGTTTCAAGAACGAGCTTGCAACAGACGATGAGTCCATCTTATTCCCTGTAATAAAATAAGCAAACCAAGATCATTTCTTAGTGTATCAAGAATATGGTTCTGATGCCACTTGTAAGAGAATGGGGGTTGCACATAAACAGTTTGAGGTGTTTTCAGAAGGTGTTGACAACACCTACAATTACAACTTGAGTAATTTGCAGCGGAATATAATCTAGGCGTGAATAAAATAAACAAGCAACCAAATAAATAGACTCAAATAAATTAAGCAAGGGTATAAAATACTGATAGGTGTGTTTTAGTTGCATATTTTAATGAAGTTTTATTGTCGTTTGTGCATGCATTCATTTGTTTAACTAAGTTTTTGTTTATATTTCATAAATCGTGTCTACATAACGTGCTCCCGGTTTTATTGTGTAGGATGTAATGAATTTGCCAGTAAATATGCATATGAAGAATTGACAGATGCGCATACATGGAGAAGTGAAGAAGAGAAGCAAATGAAGAAGAAGGATGATGCACTGTTAAAGAGGTGATCTGCGCGATAACGCTGAAGAGCAAGGGAACCGCGCTACTTTAGCGCTGAAGAGCAGCGCTATCGCGCAGGAAGAGATGAAGGGCGCTGCTGTGGTGTGCATACAGATTTGTGAGAAAAAAACCACCGCTCGATCAGGTAATCTTTACCGATCGAGCGGGCCACTTGAGAAATCGGGACAGAGAGTTTGGGAAAATGTCTCGCTCGATCCGCTGACTTTGTCCAATCGAGCGGGATATCGCGCAGAGGAAAAAAATATAATTTCGGAAATTTACAATATTATTTTGCGGGCTTTATTTCATGGGCTTTTAAAACCCATATAAAAAGAAATATTTAGACACAAAAGAGGGAGATCGGAAACAGAGGAGAACGTAGAGATTGGAGACGGATACAGACAGAGAAGAAACATCTAGCGGCTAGGTTTTATCTTTCTTGTTCTTAGATTTTAATTCTTTTTATTTTTATTCTTGGTTGAGGAAGACGAACCCTTGAATTTATTTATCTTGTGAGATTCAGATTTTCATTGTTTGATTTTTATCGAGTATCAAGAGTTGTTCTGGTTTATTTCATGCTTGTGTGTTTGATTATTAGATTGATTACCTGATAATTCTTTCATACAATCTACCGCTAAATTAGAATTCAAATCCGTAATTGTTTGAATCATCTTATTTGTGAAGCAACTATGATTAATATTTTCTGCTGTTGAATTTGTTAAATCGTAGGAACAACAATTGACTAGGCTAAATACAACCGATGGTGTTTGTGTTGTCTAGCTTCATTAGCTTTACTCATTTGAATGCTACCATGAGTTTAAATCTAGATTGTTGTTATCGGGTTAATTTATTGGTAAGGGTTAATTTAGAATGTTGTTTTCTGATTAGCTAAAATTAAGGTGAAACAGAAATTAAATTTCCAATGATGAATATTTGATGTGAATTAATTATTTTTAGAGAATCGATGATCGAGTGAATGATTTCAAGGGTGTAGTCGACTGATACCAAGTATCGTTATTTTATTGATCTTTCTTATTTTAAATTATTGCATAGTAGTTAATTTCAAAATACAAATTTCCTTTTATTTATTTCCAGTATTTTTAAAAACACAATTAAATTTAGCTTTCCTCGTGGGAACGATCCCTACTCTCGCTATACATTTTTCATTGTTAATTTTGAGTTGGGTTAATTTGGGCGCGATACGACTAAGCGCTACCAAATACTCTTGCAGCGCCTCAGGACAAAACTTCACTAGAAAATAATCAAAGAGTTTTACAAACCCTAAAACTAGTGATTATTGTAAAATCAATTTTCTCCAACATATGAGAAAATAAAACAAATAAAAATAACTCCTAAAAATTCTATATGAAATAGAATAAACAAAATAGAT
Source organism: Henckelia pumila (assembly GCF_033568475.1). Taxonomy (NCBI): domain Eukaryota; kingdom Viridiplantae; phylum Streptophyta; class Magnoliopsida; order Lamiales; family Gesneriaceae; genus Henckelia; species Henckelia pumila. The sequence goes on from NC_133123.1 coordinate 232,992,047, forward strand.
CAAGGAGTTGAAATTCTCGACGTCAAAACTTGTAGAGATAAAAATACTTTTTGATCAATGATCTTCAAGTGTTATTCAAGCTTCAAGTAAACACGATCGATACCGACTTCAGAAGATCTTCACTCAACGTACGTGTATGAAGCCTTTTTGATAAACTCTCACGGTTTCTCTATGTATCGGTCTATCTCTTAATTGATTTGTCTCTCTCCAATATATAGACTAGAATCCTTCCTTGTAGATGTTTCCTTGTAGACATAGGATTCTCTAGATTTGATCATCTCAAATCTACACAACATGAAAAAACGATTCTCATTAGATATGATATGATAAAGTTAATAATATCACAAATCAAGTTAATCAAGGAAATAAATAACTTATATAAAATTACTTCATGTCCAAGAAAGGTAAAAGATATTAAATAGATCTTTTCAAAATAGGATGATTTTAAGGAATAAAATATTCCTTTCACGAGGAGTGGAAGAAATCAGCGGAAATCTATCGGAAGAATAGGCAATAGCGAGCCTCGTGGCCCAGGGACGGGTACCACGAAGTATGTTGGCGGCTCGGGGCCTTATGCAGTGCACACTGCAAATCTGGTTAAAAAGAATTACATTAATTAAAAATTTATTTAAATTTAAATTTCAAAAATTGCAACTCACTCTCCGTATACTGTATTTTTTTTACTTACGTGTGTTTCAGCGTCAGAAACTACAGAGAGAGCCCAGTGGTTACGAGATTCTTTTGCAGACGCACAGACGGCCTGATGGGACATTCGCCGACGAGAAATCCCAACGGATTAGTGTACGTAAAACGTTACTTTTATTAGTTTTGTTATTCTACATATTAAAATTTTATTACCTATATTTGTCTTCATAAATGGTGGGGAAATAGGAGGTGGAGCGTCGTATTAGCGACCACTACACGGTTATGCAGAGTGGAGATATGCAGAGTGAAGGGAAGCATCTATCGGTCAAGGAGGTGAATGCAATTTTTATGGATGTCGTCGGTGGTGTAAATTATCGACGGGTATCTGGTACCGGGTCTGTTGCAGAGACCATATACCCGGATGAGATGACGCCTCGTCCCCTCGGGCCTAGTCAGATGAAGTCATCTATAGCGGCGCACGATGAGGCGATTCGCACCGCCAGAGAGGAGGCGCAGACAACTAGAGAGGCGACACAGACAACCAGATAGGAGACGCAACAGTTGTAGTTGCGGATGAGTCAGATAGCGGATGATGAATAAGTTTATATCTTCCATTCAAAAACGTGGTAAGCAGAAAACGCAGCAGCCCGCTAAGGACACAAGTGCTCAGAGAAGCAGAGGCATGTTGCGTATTCAGGAACCCACCCATCAGAACGACGACGACGACGGGGGCGATGACGACGACGGGTACGACGACAATGATACATAAAACCCGGATTGGACACAGTTTAGGCTGTAGATTACTGTATCGAATAGTATATAAATGTTTGAACTATTAATTTGTTATGATTGTTATTTTCTTAATTATTAGCATTATTTAATTATTATTATTGATAATAATATTAAGTGAATATCAAAAAATTTAATTACAATCTAAATTATATATTATTATAGAGCACGGTTTTTTCAAAATATATTCAGTTGATGCGACGGTTTATTTTAAACGGTTTTCCAAAATTGTGGCAAATAGTTTCCAGGGTTTTTTAAAAATCGTGGCAAATATTTTCGACGCTTATTAAAAAATCGTAGCAATATATCGCGAATATTTTTAATAAATCGTGGCAAATATTTGCTACGATTTTTTAAAAACCGTTGGAAATATTTTCCACGGATTTTAAAAACCGTCGTAATGTGTTACGACGAGAGCCTTTCCTACGCTTTAAAAAACAGTCGCAAAAGCTTCACAAAATACAATATGCGACGCTTTTTGCGACGGAAAAACCGTCGCAAAAATTGAGTTTTTTTGTAGTGTGATATTGTCGTGGTCCTAAATACATTGGGCCGAAGCTATTATCTTGTCTTCCGTCGCAAAAAGCGGGTTTTTTTTTTTGTAGTGTGATATTGTCATGAGCCTAAATACATGGGGCCGAAGCTATTATCTTGTCGTAAATATTATTCTAGAAGGGATGACTTGGGAGAGGGGCAAGGGGAATATTTTAGGGGAAAATGGTTAGAGGTAGGAATTCACGTTTATTGTATTTTGATCTTACTAGCTTGTGCTAGGGTACTTACTAGCTTATGCTAGGGGCAAGAAGATTGAATGCATTATTCTTGTAAAGTGTGTTAGGAGATTTAGATCCTAACAATTGTTTCGCTACCTGCCGGATCCGATGAAGGGAGAAGAGGAATGATTGGAAGTACTAGAGAAAAAAATTATAAAAGTGCAAGAGAATATGAGATCGATGAAGGAGAATTTAAGCTATCTTGAAAAATCTATGTCTAAGCTTGCAAAATCTCAGGCTAGAATGGAACAATGGATGAAAAGAACAAGGAGGATCGATGCAGTTCAACAATATGAACTCAACGAACCCCTGTTGAAGGAGTTTCACCTTAATCCACAGAGAGGTAAAGCAATTCAGGAGGAAAAATTTTCGGAGAAAAGGAATCCTTTCGGGAGAGTGAGGAGTTCACTAACCAAATCGTAGGGGACTCTGATAAGCAGGCTGATGAGAAGGCAGAGGAGAGTACAGAGGAATATCATGATCCATTTACAAATATGCAGATCGATGACACTGTCATGGAGGAAATATCAATAACAGATTTTGGGGGAGTTCAGGAAAAAGGTGAATTCTCAACAGACGAAATGATTGCAATTGAAGAGAAGCAAAATATTGAAGAAAATTCCATGGATCTGATAAAGATGAAGGAGAAGAGAGATCTCCGATGAGGATTTATACCAAAATTTGCTGGAATAGACCTAATTGGATAGCCTTCCAAAGCTGAACCATACTCTGAATTGACCATCTCCGATCAATCGCCGAGAAAACATGTTCAGTTGTCCAGAGGATTCTGCCCATCTTTGGTTTCAGGGGACTAAAAAAAGGGTTCGAGAAAATGTAACGTACACTTGCTTCCAATGGGTTAACAAGAAGAAGGATTCAGACAAGACAACATATCCATGCAACATCGTCTATTGGAAGCCATGGTGGCGGAATTCAGGGCTTCAAAGCGAAGGGTTGCAGATTAAAAAATTTGAGTGGGCTTGGGCTAAATTAGCATGCATAGGCCAGGGTTTAAGGGGCCCAGAGAAAAAAATTGGAGCAACCATAATAAGGTTGGGCTGAACGAAAAAAATCTTGTATACAAATGGATTAATAGTTGGGCCATGGAATGGGCCCTATAGATTAAAAAACACTCAGATCAGGGCGATGCAAGTAAAATTATTAGACGAGGCGCAGATCGAGAATGGAAGAACGAGCAAGGGGTGTTGCGCTTGACGTTTATGCACGAAATTAAGGTGGGAACAAGCATCCGAGTAAGCCAATTGCAAGCACATAAAGAAATTGGAAAAAATAAAGGACATGAAAAAGGGTTCAATGAAGCCGATAGCAAACATCCTATAAGTAAGCGGAAGGAGACTAGATGGCAGAGTCAAGATTTGAAAGGGCCTAAGATTTCAAGTTGAAGCTCATAAATCAACTTTTGGATCGAGTAAAAGGTAAGCTTCAAATTAATAATATGAGATCCTTTGATATGATGAGTGGATATGCACTTTTTGTATGGGAGGACAGGGATGACAGCCATAGTTATATCTATAGATCATTATCAAAGGAGTTGGGCCCGCAGATCCTTAAAAAGGACATCGTTGAATTACGGTTAGAGATGGGTATCAAGTTACAGTGAGTGAAAGGAGTGATGAATTGAAGATTGAAATAGGAACATGTGTGTTCTTTATTATTACTTCAAGAGCATCTTTTGGGATAGATCATGAATTGACTGGGGTATTGTATCTTTTGATAGTCAGCTCCATTGATATTCTTGTTTGTTTACCGACCACCTTTTTTTTCAAGTGAATTCTTTGAAGGTCAAGATGTATTGGGAGTAGAGCATAACAAGAGTAAATCTCTAGCAGCTATCGACTTTTATAAGATGAGCAGTGTTTGGCGGACATATGATTCTGTTACATCAAAGGATTTATCCGAAGACTTTATTTTTACGGACACAAAAGTGGGAGCCAGTATGACTCTTGATTTGGACTCGAAATTGCAGGAATTTAACAATGCAGTCAACATTGCTACAATAAGTAGAGTGGCGACTGAAGAGCATCCTCTTGATTTTCTGCATTTTCGTAATCTGTTTTGCGACCTTGAATTTGAGATAATTGTCTTTTATGTTGGGTGGAAGTATGCGGAATTCGTAGACAAAGAAGTTTCAAGATTCGTCCTTGAAGACAAGACTGATTTTCAAGAGGGTGGCATTGTTAGGTGCTTAGGTCCATGGGCATTAAGTGGTCAAGAGAGTGATACTGTCATATGCCTAAATACATTGTGCCGAAGCTATTATCTTATCGTAAAAATTATTCCAAAAGGGATGACTTGGAAGAGGGGCAAGAGAAATATAATAGGGGAAAAATGTTTAGAGTTAGGAATTCACGTTTATTGTATTTTGCTCTTAATAGCTTGTGCTAGGGTACTTACTAGCTTATGCTAGAGGCAAGGAGATTGAATGCATTCTTCTTGTAAAGTGTGTTAGGAGATTTAGATCCTAACAATATCTTATTATTTATAGCATGATAAAAGCTTGACGACGAGAACTTAATTTACAGTACCGAATGCAAAAGTTTAATATCATAAAGAAGCCTGTCCTCATGAGATGTTATTAGAGCCTCGAAAGGAGTATCCCCAGCACCGGTTGAAAATTTTCTTCTTAGAGAATTTGTCTCTGATTTAGATGGAACTAGCAACATCCATGTGACATCTCTTACCTTTTCCTTGCCAATGTGAGTATAGTCACTATAATCTTCAACTCCCTTCAACATGTCCAATAATCCATTCAAACATTCACGATCTGATCTCATCTCCGTATATAAATGACCCCATTGCGAAGAATGAAACTTCCGCTGGCGAAAAATCAATGAGAAGGGAAAATCCAAAAGTTCCACTTTGTAAATAAGTATTGTCCAAATGGAATCACCGACAACTTCTTGGTACACGAGCTTCGGCATCTAAAATAAAATCAGTTTAGAAAATATGTTTAAAAATTTCTCAACTAGCACTCTGCTCAACCCTTTGGAATCACCGACAACTTCTTGGTACACGAGCTTCGGCAACTAAAATAAAATCAGTTTATAATATGATCAAGTAATGATTTCTAGGAATCTGCTAAGTTGAAAAAAGCGATTGCAGAGGCAACATCAAAAGATAGTATTGCTGAAATTACGACTCAACTGAAGGTAAATTAGTATTCAAATTGAGTTGTGTGATAAAATTTTCCTGTTCTAGTATGCTATCGAGGAAGAACGTTACCAAGATGCCTCAAGATTATGCCAATGTACAGGAAGCGGTCTGGTAATATACTGATAGCTTTTTGACGCTTTTTATATCTTGATTATCTGGTTTACTGCTTTTGTTTCTCTTGTGATTTTATTCACTTGTGACACAATGATGATAGAAACATTCATGATGTTAATGTCTCTAAATTTATTATACTATAGTACCAAGTCACAAAATTGAAAAATCACATATAAGCGTTGGGCATCAATCCCGCCAACAAAACAAGAATATAGAAAGCCAAATACTCCAAACTGATTCCAAAACCAAGATTTCTAGTAACCGAATATTAGAATCACATTAAAAGCACAAAATTGAAAGAATTAATCAAACAAACAAAATGGTTGAAGGCAAATCAAGATTCAAATTCAGAAAAACATGGCTTAAAAAATCCTAGGTAAATCCTCTCCTCAGGTCGCCCTGCCCTAAAATAATCAATAATAGTGCGATAAATGAAACAAATCAAATTAAATTCAAATGGATAAAAATCCTCACGACGCAGCCTGCTAAATCTAGAAAAGAGACTGGAATTGACATTAACACTTCCTAAAAACCGAAGCAAAATCAAGAACGTACCGAAGCAAGATGGTTGTCCGACGAATAATGGTACGGTGGTTTTGCAGATGAAAACTCAAGTCATCGCACCTCTGTACCACCTGAAATCAACAATAAATCAATGTAAATCGTCGGATGAAACAGAGAGCACAAAAACTTGCGACCTAGGGCTTCAGACCTCGAAGGGGCAGACGGTGAGGATGACGGGGCTGGTGGCAGACGGTGCAAAAGGTTATGATGGGGGACGATGTCGGGGGTGGGGGACAAGACTAATTCACAGCGAGATTGTTGTAGCACTCGATCGAGAGAAGAAAAATAAGGGATTATTTCTTGCGGTGAGAATGAAGGCAAATTTGGAGGGAGAGGACAGAATAAAATTGGATACGAGGCGTGAAAAGTAATATTTTAAGTAAAAGTTGTAATAATTTTACTTTCCTCAATCTTTGCCGCTCGTCGGCCGCCAACAACACAGTCTAACCATCTTCTTCGACCCTGCAACCCATCGCGATTCCCCAAGTGAAACGCTAGATCTAAAATCAGGAGGATGGGTCGAATTTCTGTTGATGGCAGTGATTGTTGTCCACGATTGGTGGATAAGTCGGAGTGCGGTAGAGGAGGAGGAGGAGGAGGAGGTCGGCTTAAATGGTTTTCTGCCTTGTCTTCACAACTTTAATTTCTTCTCTTTACCACATATTTAAAAAAAAATTCAAAAAAGCCACATGGTGGAGCAACGTTTTTTTTTTTTTTAATAAAAAAAAAACACTGCGGGGTAACAAAACTCTGTATAATTAGAATTAGTAAGTTGTTTTCTTAAAATAGTTTTTATTGAAATAAAAGAAGGGAATTTCATCCATCCATTAAAATGATCAAGATAGATTCTAAGAAGTTTATTATAATATATATATATTATACACATTGTAGATCATCTCATCATACACTCTGTAAACTACCGATCTATTAAGCTAACCATGGCTGGAAAAAGTCTAGTACCAGCGATTGGAATTGATTTGGGCACCACTTATTGGCGGCATGATCGTGTAGAGATAATACCTAATGATCTAGGCAACCGCACAACGCCTTCTTTTGTAGCTTTCAGTGAATCCGAACGTCTCATCGGCGACGCTGCCAAGGATCTAGCCTCCCTGAACCCAACGAATACCATTTTGGTAAGATATTTATCATTATTATTCCCAATTTCTTCATCATTATGAATGTTTTGATCGCTCGGAACAAAAATGAAAAAGTTCTGGCCTTATATGGGTGGTCGAACCATTTACTGTTTTATGTTGCATAACCAATTAATTAATTCTGCAGATGCTAAGAGGTTAATTGGTAGGAGATTCAGCGACCCTTTGGTCCAGAGTGATAAGAAACTCTGGCCTTTCAAGGTCATTTCGGACCGCGACGATAAACCCCTGATTGTGGTCAACTACAGAGGTAAGGAGAAAGAATTTGTAGCCGAAGAGATTTCTTCCATGCTCCTCACCAAGACGCGGTTGTTACTGTGCCAGCCTACTTCAACGACTCCCAGAGGCAGGCGACCAAGGATGCCGGAACCATCGCTGGACTTAATGTCTTGCGTATCGTTGTTGAACCCACTGCTGCAGCCATCGCATATGGTCTCGACAAAAAGCTTAGCTGCTCTAGTGAAAAGAATAACGTGCTCATTTTCGACCTCGGCTTTGATGTGTCCCTTCTCACAATGGAGAATAGTGTGTTCAAGGTCAAGGCAATAGCTGGTGACACCCACCTTGGAGGAGAGGATTTCGACAACCGAATGGTCGACTATTGCGTTCAGGAGTTCAAAAGAAAGCACAAAAAGAAGGACATGAGTATGAATCCCCGAGCGTTGAGGAGGTTGAGGACATCTTGCGAGAGGGCCAAGAGGAATCTATCTTCGGCTATAGAAGCAACTATTGAAATCGATTTTTGTTTTACTATAACTCGCAAAAAATTCGAAGAACTCAACTTGAATTTGTTCAAGAAATGCATTAAACATGTTGAGGAGTGCTTGGATGATGGCAAGATGGAGAAGAAAAGTATACACGACGTGGTGCTTGTTGGCGGATCCACTAGAATCCCAAAGGTGCAAGAACTGCTGCAAGATTTTTTCAATGGCAAAGAGTTGTGCAAGAGCATTCATCCCGACGAGGCCGTCGCTTGCGGTGCAGCGATTCTAGCGGCGGTATTGACTGGCCAAGGCAATGCAGAGGTTCGAGACATAATGTTATGCGAAGTCACGCCTTTGTCAAAGGAGGTGTGTGTTATGAGTGTGGTGATACCAAGAAACACAGCTATTCCTACAAAGATGGAGGAGGAATATGTAACAACTTACGACAACCAAACCGCTGCACTGATCGAAGTGTTCGAGGGAGAAAGCTGGGCTAGAACGATAGACAACTTCTTCTTGGGCGAATTCGAGCTCACCGGCATTCGCGGGGAGTTTCTGAAGTAGCCGTCTCCTTTGAAATCGATGTCAATGGGATCTTGAATGTTTCTGCTGAGAATCGAACAAGTGGGAGTAAAAACAACATGACAATCATCAACGACAAAGGCAGGTTATCCGCAGAAGAGATTCGGAGAATGCTGCAAGAAGCAGAGTTTTTCAAGGCCGAAGATGAGCAGCATAGGAGGAAATCCGAGGCCAAGAATGCACTCGAGAATTATGTCTACGACATGAATAGCAAAATAAAAATGGCATGAATTTCGCTTTCAAATTGACATATTCGGAGAAGAAGAAGGTTGAACTCGCGATTGAGCTGGCTAAGGACTGGCTGGACAGCAAAGAACTCGCCGGAGAAGACGAGTTGAAGGATAAAAAGAAACAAGTAGAGAGCATCTGCGACCCCATCATTGCAAAGATGTATTCCAATACTGCTCCTAAGATTGATGGAGTTGATTAAGGTTAAGTTCTAATGAATCATTCCACATAATTGGCTTGATTATAATTCTGTGTTTGTGTTAAGTTTGTTTTGGCTTGTAGGTTTTTGAAAATAAAATATGCACAACCCATTCAACAAGATGATAATAATAATAATTTAAAAAATCATTGTATTATTATTATTATTATTATTATTATTATTATTATTATTATTATTATTACTATTATTACTATTATTATTCTATTTCTATTACCCTTATAAATATAAGGATTTGAATTGGGAATTTACTTCAACGGCACTATTTTTGAAAGTTCTCCTTAAATTGATTTCTCCTTGTTTTTTTTACTTGTTATAATATCCCCTTAAATTCATAAATTAAATTAAAGTAAATTAAATCCCGTATTTATTATCAGTATGCCCTTTTTCCCAAGTTGTTTGTATGGCTCCATTATAGACATATGGACAAATTCTTGACGACATCGACGGCCTCTCATCTCGAGATTTCTAGGCCCCAAGAATACCTATAGGTAGTGTGTGCCTAAGTTGTTTTCCATGCGTTTGAATGGTTTTTTTTTCTTCTTCTGAATAGCTTCCTGCCATGAATGGTATATTTACCATATTCCAATTCCAACATTAGATCATTTTTTTTCAGTTTGTTGTTCTATTATTCTATTTCTATCGGAGTATTTTTACACCTATTTCTAATGAATTGTATGTCGATATTAAATTATATTGAAGATACAATTTATGGATGTTCTGAAGAAATATTTATTTCCTCTGGAGATTGAAATACGTTAAATGCTTCAGTTTTGAGTCTATGGTCTATTCTTATATGGTCTATACTGTGTCTGTGAGTGTTTTTTTTTTTTTTTAAGAAAAAAAATGTATACTAATCATTTTGTTATTTAAGATATTGGATTCAAGGATCTGAATGTAAACTTGAATTTCTCTTGTTTGAATCCATAATTCTGAAACATATTTATTTATTTGTTTATAAAAACTATGAATCAATATTTATAAGAATTAAAACAAATTATTTGACTATACTCATTCACAAAATTTACGAACATTCATAGTATAACCAAATTTGTTATCCACGTTCAACACACGTACTTTTTGCTAGTTATTATAAATATGTGAGTTTATTTGTAAATTTACATGGCTATCTTTTTACATTACTACTCTTATTATTTAACAATAATCCAAGATGAATATTCAATGAAGATTTGATAAATCAACGTCGAAACAGATGTTATCATATATCTCAATAATATTTGTAAACTAATTATCAAGATACCCAAAATTTTTATTCTATCTCCAAAAATATCTCGATGACATAAAATATACTAATACAAAATATCATAAATTAACTATTATCACAAATAAATAATTAAACAATAAAAGATCCTAAACGTAATTTAGAAAAATTACGGTTTTCACATTATCAGTTTCCAGTTAATCACACAAAACTGAAGTAATAATATCAGAAAATAAAGAACATAAGATTTACGTGGTTCGGTCCAAAATTAGCCTACGTCCACGGGTGGAGCAAATCTTATTAAGAGACTGGAGTTTTACAAGTATACCGTAAGTTACACCTTCAAGAACTCACACAAAACTGAAAACCAAAGTTTGCACTCCTTTGATTCCCTCTTCAATCGCTCATGTTTAAGCCGCTCTTAAATTCACTCACTAATTTGATTTTCTCTTGCAAAACTGAACTCTCCTTATCTTCCAAAACTGACTAATTTATATATATATATATATGAAGACGACTAATATTGACGTGTAACTGCTTGCGTACCCTCTCGAAAACATTCTCTCATGACATTCCCTTGATGTTTGTTTGACAATAATCTGACAATCGCTAACAACCTTGTACTATTTGTACTAGAGACTAGATGATCACTGTCTAGCTAATCACCCAGTTGCGCAGAGGTCAACTGAAGTACTGAATACATCCAACTGATTAATTTCTTCCTCGACTGATTCCAAAAAGGAGTACCAAGACTGATTCAGTCTATGTTGCCTAGACTGCTTCTCTTCTTCAGTTTAGTCTCTCCTCAACTATTCTCCTAGGTTCAGTTTTGTGTTCATTTTGGGTTTGTCACTTCAGTTTGAAGTAGGGCACCAGTTTCCCACTTTCAGTCTATTTATCTCACTTCAGTTTCGGTCCCCTCAACTGAGTTCAGCCAGCTTCGTAGACACATCAGTTTTATCAAATCTCCACCTTGTCTTAAAGATGGCTCCACCTAAACCTCTTTTCAGTTTTCTCCTGGTAAGAGCCCATGCACCATTCCAATCAATTCCAAACAATGTTTGAACTTTCACTGAGGTAGTGGTTTGGTCATTGCATCCGCTGAATTGTCTTCAGTCTTGATTTTCTCAAGTTTCACTTCTCCCTTAGATATTAAATCTCTAACAAAGTGTAACCTGGTGTCAATGGATTTTATGGATAAATATTCATATAATCGTATTAATATGAAAATAATTGGAATAAATTATAACTGAATCCAAAAATATTTTTATTCGAAACCAAATCCTAACTAAAAACCAAAAACACCTAAGATCCACGGCCTATTTTAATTTTTATTTTTTTTCAAATTTCATCATTTATTAATTTTAATTAAATTATACATATAAATTGTTACTTAACTAAAACTGTACTGTCTCGTTATAAATTTGTTATAATTTTTTAAATAATTAAATTGTCAACACATAAAACTTACCAGAAGAAATGTTGAATCTTATAATCATTTTGACAATGAGGTTCATTAGAACTTGCCTCAACTCATGTTTGATCGGTTAACGGATTTTATGGATAAATATTCATATAATGGTATTAATATGAAATAATTGGAATAAATGCCTAAAAAATTATATAATATTCATTAATAAACAATCAAACAAATAAGCATATAAAATAATGCTTAATGTGATCATAAAGATAATTTTAAAAATTTGATGACCTGAATCATATTCATATACATATGTTCACGATGAGATTTAAAATAATTTCGTAAAATTGATGCATAATCCAAATTCCAAACAACTTTATTCTTTGCATATCAAGTAATTAATATATTTTTATTTTGAAAATTAAACAAAAGAAATGCATACGATCATGAATGATATCCATAGATTCATAATATAGGAATGTTAGGATAAGTGAATGTGAGATGATTTTAGCACAAGACATTCAAGAATCGGTCATTGTGGATAAATTGCGTAACTTTTCTTTTAAAACCAAATTCGAAGTAAAATGAAAATAATATAAAATTTTTAACATCTTTATCTCTTTTTCTTTTTATATTCTTCTACAAATTTCATCATTTATTAACGGATTTTATGGATAAATATTAATTCATATAATCGTATTAATATGAAATAATTGGAATAAATGCCTCAACTCATGTTTGATTAGTTAACGGATTTTATGGATAAATATTAATTCATATAATCGTATTAATATGAAATATTTGGAATAAATGGCTCAAATCATGTTTGATTAGTTAACGGATTTATGGATAAATATTCATATATGAAAATAATTGGAATAAATTATAACCGAATCCAAACATATTTTTATTCGAAACCAAATCCTAACTAAAAACCAAAAACACCTAATTAATTAAGATCCACAGCTATCCTAAATTAATTAATACAATAAAAGAAAGAATTTCACGCATGGACATAATCTTTGTCAACACCTTGAGCATGCGGCGGCCAGAAAGGAAAATGTGGGGGGAAATGGAAGCCACCGGCGGGCATCGGGGGCAGAGTGAAAGGCCAGTGTGGCGGCTTGAATCCGCCTGCGGGTAGTGGTGGCAGAGTGAAAGGAGGCCAGTGTGGTGGCTTGAACCCGCCGGCGGGCAGCGGCGGGAGGGTGAAAGGAAAATGGGGAGTCCACTGGAAACCGCCTGCGGGCAGCGGCGGAAGGGGGAAAGGAAAATGTGGGGGGTGCGGCCATAGATGAGGAAAGCCAAAGAAACAGTCTACTTCTTTTGCGGCGGCGCTTGGTTTCGTTTCTTCACCGGCGCCATTGTTCACGGCGGCGGTGTGGGTGGCGTGAGTTGCACTTAAACCACCCGAGAGGCATATAAGGAGAATTAGGAGAACAATGGAAGAGCTTCTTTCCGCCATTGTCTTGAATTTGAAGTGAAAAATGTTGGGTTTAAGACGTTAATTTATAGAGTATAGTTGAGTGTGGTGAAAATACTAGAAGAAATCTTGATGGAGTATCATCTCTTGTTTGTTATAATGATGATAAGTCTTGGATATTTCGAATTTAAATCTTGTTAGATTTATTAATAACAAATTTATATATATATAAATTTTCAGCTTGTCTAATCAATGATACTCAACTCGTTCTCAACCACTAAAACTCGATATCGTGTTTTAGTTATGCGAAAAATAAAAAAAAACAACTAAAAACCGGATTTTAATGGTTGTGGACGAGGTGAAAAAATATTGTTGGGCAGCTGAAAAGTTATATATATATATATATATATATATATATATATAAACACATGAAAAGTCCTCGCGCGCAGAAATATTTATTGCTATAAAAGGAAATATTTATCAATATGATATGTACTAATTTCAATTCAAATATTGAAATTTGATTAGATGTTGTCATTATTCTTAAATTTGAGTTCATATTTTTTTTTGTCATATACAAGGTTCAATTAATTTCAGTCTCTTGCTTTATTAATACTAATGATTGAGGCTCACGGATTACATGTGCAACATAATAGATAAAAACTATGTAAATAAAAAAACTAGAAATCTTGATGGAGTATCATCTATCTCTTGTTTGTTATAATGATGATAAGTCTTGGATATTCGAATTTAAGTCTTGATAGATTTATTAATAACAAATATATATATATATATATATAAACAAATGAAAATTAGTCCTCGTGTGCAGAAATATTTATTGCTGTAAAAGGAAATATTTATCAATATGATATGTACTAATTTCAATTCAAATATTGAAATTTGATTAAATGTTGTCATTATTCTTAAATTTGAGTTCATATTTATTTGTTCATATACAAGATTCAATTAATTTCAGTCTGTTGCTTTATCTTACTAATTTATTAAAGTAGAGACCATCTAATTAACAAACTTTCAATTAATTGGTGAAGCTTGATTTAAAATTACCATTATTTCCTAACTTAATTTTCAATAAAATCAAAATTATTAGGCAAAATAGTCATTTTATATGGCTTCCTTTTTTCTATCAATTAGATGTTTACTTTGTGCCCTTTGATGCTATTTTATTTACAAAAATGACACTCACTTTATAAGATATATCTATTTTTTGTTAATATTTATTTAGGAAAACATTATATTTTTATTGTTTATTATTTTTTAATTTTACAATTTATTATTTATTGTCTTCGTAAAAAATGAACTATACGAGCACGCAACGCGTGCAACGAAATACTTGTTAATACTAATGATTGAGGATCACGGGTTACATGTGCAACATAATAGATAAAAACAATGTAAATAAAAAAAACTAGAAATCTTGAAGGAGTATCATATATCTCTTGTTTGTTATAATGATTATAAGTCTGGGATATTTCGAATTTAAAACTTGATAGATTTATTAATAACAAATATATATATATATCTATATAAACATATGAAAAGTCCCCACGCGCAGGATATTATTGCTATAAAAGGAAATATTTATCAATATGATATGTACTAATTTCAATTCAAATATTGAAATTTGATTAGATGTTGTCATTATTCTTAAATTCCAGTTATTATATTTATATATATATCTATATATATATTGTTCATATACATGGTTCAATTAATTTCAGTGTAACTATATAAAAAATTGAAATTTCAGTCTCTTGCTATATTAATACTTGTGATTGAGGCTCACGGGTTACATGTACAACTTAATAGATAAAAACCAGGTAAATAAAAAAATTTGAGAAATGTAATGAATAAATAAATATATGGATTGGAGATAATTTGATAAGCAGTTCATTTAAGTTTTAATTAAAGAGGATAATGATTAATTGTCATTATTTTCTAAAATATATTTAATATGTTTAAATTAAATATATGTTTGCATTGATTATACCATTTTATTTAATTTCGATAATGATTTTCAATTATGCGTTACTTTTATATATTTAATTGTCACTATTCTCTAAAATATTATACTGAATAAAATATAACTTTTTATATAATATTTCATTTGTAAATTTTTCGGTTAAAGGCTTCATTATGAAATTTTGGTTTATTGGTTGTTCGTGAATTTGTATTATTATTATTATTAGCTATCGGAGCACGTGATTTTAACGTGCTCAATAATTTAATTATTTAAAAAATGTAAAAAATTATTACGGAAAAGAATATGCATGAGATTTTTAAGAAAAATAGAGATAAAGATGTAATAAAATAGTGGGAATAATTTAATAAAAATTGATAAATGATGAAATTTGAAAAATATATATATAAAGAAAAAAAGAGATAAGGATGGTATAAAATAGTTGGAATAATTTAGTCATTTAAGATGTAACACGAAAGAAGAGTGTGTTAAACTTAGGGGTAAAATGAGAAAAAAAAATTTGTTGTGATTTGACATGCCGAAAACTGTTAGTACAAGGGGTGGAAGTATTATAATAATAATAATAATAACTAGTGAACGTGGCATATGCGTTACGTGTGTAACATAAAACATGAATATTATGTGTATTATTTGTAGTACACAATTTTTTTTCAAGATATTTGATTTTATTGAACAAATAAAACCAAAATATTGTTTTCAAAATTGAAAATCTATAGCAACATACTTCATACAACATGAAGAAAAATATCGAAAAAACTATAGTATGTGAGTAATACTGATACATTTATAAATTGTTGGGTTTAATTATGATGAAAAAACTTTTGTTTTTCTTTTTTTCAACCAATGAAATTATATATCATGATGAAATAATATTATACAAAAAATTAGGCATAATTAAATAAATTAAACTTTTAATAAATACACATCTACAATATAATCAATGCATATTTGGTAGATAATCACATAACTTCAAAGGCATGTCAATATACACTAAAATATGGAATAATAGATTCATTGTAAACACGTATATAAGCCACACCAACATAAAATGACTATCAACCAAAAGATGATTGAACATTAGCTCCTAGTATGTAGTAAACATATTCTAACATTAATTTAAGTATAACTCCTACACTAACAACATCAATTAGGGCATGAATATTTATATACAGACTAACGATAGTGTGAAGACCCAACCTTCAGCCTTCAACAACAATAAAGAAACAACAATACCTTATGGAATCAAGAATCAAACGCACAATAATTTTAAAATTCAAATCTGAATGGGACTAGTTGTAACAAAAAAATCGAGGAGAATAATGGCTCATGAAAGGGGATAAATGGCCATGAATGAGAGACCTTTCAGCTATATTTTTGAAACCTATAAATATACATCAGCTGAAGGGATAAATCACATCCAAAGACATAGCAAAACACCTCCTCAAATTCGAAACATGAGCTCCTATATTTTGAGCATTTCTGCAGTTGTTTGAAGGTCATCTTCAGAAATTTTTTTTCCGCCAATACATATATCATAATATGATCTCCACCGTTCACAATGTACCTTTTATGTTATACATATTTTGTCCAAATTTTAACCCAATCCAACGGTTAGATTTTTGTAAGAGTCCTTCTCAAGAATACTGCGCATAATTGATGCGAGAAGATAGCACCTTCTGTTTTTTTGTCCATAAACCAATCCAAATGACAACCAAATTCAATCTCAATCATTCAAAACTTGTTTCACCTCTATATCTATCCAAATTTCATCACGATCCAACGGTTCAACGTGACGCAAATGCTTCTGCAACGTGACTAATTTTCAAGCATATGAAAATCCATAAAATTATTCTTGCTATCCTATTCTCGAGCAAGAAGCCCATCAGATTTTCTAATCAATTTCGAAGCACATCAGTAGCTGAATTTATGTCCAAGAATCGATCGAAGATCAGTTGGCCAAGGCCGAGTAGATACTACAACTTTTGACCATCGAATTCTGCACAAGATCGAGAATTTTAATGTCTTTATGTTTGATCATTCCAACAAGTTTCATTCACATTTGATTCAAGAGAAACAGGTAAGTGGGCTTTTATACCTACATTCTTGATATAAGTCTTTATACTTATATCTATTTTTGTGTGAGTTACGTTTTACAAAATAAATACATATATGTTTTTGAAAACTTGATCGGCATGATATATATATTCATTTGACTTGATATACTGCCTTGAATTCATTGGTTGTTCGATATTAGATATAATATTTGAAGCATGTTAGAATTATTTGAAATATATTGTTAAGATTTGATTTAAAAATTGTTAAGGAATTTTCGATGATTTGATTTGATATGGCCCTAATGCGGTGGGTTATAATAATTGTTCCTTTGCCCTCGCCCCTGGATTGATCAATAGACTATGAAAAATAAGATGATTTTCAGTGCTACGTTTCTTTTGTGTTTGTGTTAGATTCAACATGCTTATCCTATTTCGAGATTTTGATTATGATCTGTATATGCATATGTAAATATATCTTTGATGTTTATTATGCTTGATCGGCCCCTACTTGCTGAGTGTTTTCTAAAACACTCACTCTTTACTTCCATCCTCAGATAATGAAGAAGATCAGCTAGAAGAGGATCATGAACAACAACTATTTTGGGATTGGTGATTAACTTGAGATACGAAGATTCACGAATTTATTTCATTTTTATTTCTTACTATGTTATCGCTTTCGCACTTGTGTTTTCTCTGCAAAAGAAGTTATGGTTTATGAAATAAACTGGTTTTTGGCAAATGATTTGTACTACGAGGCTTGTTGTTTCAATGTTAAATTTTTAAATTATGCCGATGTTAACTAGGCCCGGTTTCGTGGTGTGACATTTAAGTGGTATCAGAGTCATCAGGTTCTATAATCCAGATGAGAGGAGCTTCTTGCTAAGGAAAAAAAAAATCAGTTGTGAAGCAGCCCTAGTTCAGATAGACCAGCTGGGACAATAGACCAGTTGGGGGAGAAAGAATACGATAAGACAAAATAGCTGGCTGATAGAATAAATTTGTTAAGAGTAATCTGATTCTAGAATGAACTTCATTTTTGTCCTTGAACGAGTTATGGGACGTGCAAGTACTCAAATCAAGTTAGCTACAACCCAACACCAGTTAGCTCAAAGTATGCACATGAAGAAGAGTCAATAGAGGTAAACATGCCTGAAAATGCGACATACTAAGCTTATCACCAAAAGGAGGAATTTTATTTCATAGACCTGCCACACAATATCTTGTTTATTTAACTAAGGGTAAACCAATTAAGGATGATTAGAGTTAAGAGAAACTTAGTTAAATGGATTTAGACTTGAACTATCCAATTAAAAAAAATATGGTTTGTATATATTTAGAAAAGAATTCAAATATTAGTGATCCATATAATAGGAATTTGGTTAGGTAATCCTCATAAGCAGAATAAAGAAAAAGTCTGGATAAAAGAAACATGCCGAGAGGATGAGTTTTTTTAGGGAACTTGATAGAACCAAGTAAGATAATTAAGTAAATTGGGTTCAACTAGTAGAGATATGCCAATAAGAAAAAGTTTTATGGAGATTAATTTTAACAAAATTCATTTTGGGTTTAAATAAGATCAGATACAAAATAGCTTATTAATATGTGTATTCATCTTTATGAAGTTATTTTTCCTTCCTTAATTAACCTATTAAATTGATTTCTCTTTTCACCTTGCCCAATGATTTAGACATTTTATATGTATACAATTTTCTTTTCTTTTCATTTTTTTCGCCTCCGATTATACATTTTGAGTAACACTTCCATTTTGCCAAGTCATCATTATTTACCTTGATCAAATAAGTCAATTTGACAATATCAGTCTTTTTAGTTTTCTTGTTTCAGTTATTCTATTTACAGACATACCACAGTTACGTAAACCTTTTCAGTTTTACCTCTGACATGCATATCAAAATTTTGCCACTTTCTTACTTGCATTTCTTTTAGAGTATATTCCTTTTTATTGTTACTATCTTACCCAACCATGTTATCCAGTCATATGATGAATTTTATATGATTTTCAGCCTCACCTATTTGTTAATATATATTTTCACTCATATTCTAGATAACCCAATATTTTTTTCCTAAATATATTCTTCATCCTAATTTTATTTGTTCGACTGGGTTATTCTAACAATTTTTGTTTGAGTTACAAAGTTTTGTAGATCATTATTCAACTAGATTTATCTCTTCACAATTGACTATGTTACCTGGTCATGCCATTTGACTGAGTTGATTCATTTGTTTAACCGATATGGTTAATTTACTGATAATTCACTTGTCCGAGCTTTCAGATTCATTGCCTCGCCTCCATGACAAAATCAATAACTTACTTCTATTATTCAAACTATTTTACTTAGTTTTCATACTCCTATCAATGATACTAAGTTAAATCCATTGTCATTTCTTGTCCATCCTTAAGTTGTTTCAGATCCAAAGCCTTGATTTTAGGACGAACTAACCATAAATCCATTTTCAATATTCTTACTATTCCATGATGAAAAATCCATTCAATTCCCTTCCATCATTGTCACTTCTCAAAAACTAAGATTCGAAAGTTTAGAGTAGAATCCATTAATATTTTAAGTGGATATTAGGAAACGAGGCTACATATCAATTCAGAATTTACAAAATAGGTAAAAACATGATCTTATTTAGTTTAAGTTAAGACCATAGTAATCCAATTGAAGAATTACCTATAAGGACGAATGTTAGTTAAGCAAAGAGCTCGATCAAGATTATGATCAAGAAGATGTTAAGTGTCAACCTCGCATCAACTTTAAATCAAGATATGATATTACAAATTAGGAATAGTTTCCAATAAGAGATGGTTTCTATGGTGAATCTTAGCGTTTTATATCAACCACAATTCAATGGGAAGACTGAGATACATTTAGAACGCCGAGAGTATACTACTATCGTGAGCCTTAGATTTCGACACAATTGGAGTAGAATGAAGAAATACTTCACTAATTGTTGCTAGATGCCAAATGTGTGGACAAAACAAATTAGAATTCAAAAACTCGAAGAACTTCTTCAACAACTAGAACTCGTGAGATGGAAATGGGAACATATTGCCATGAACCCTATAGTACTTTTGCCAAAGTAAAGACTAAGTCATGGGTGATTATTGATAGACTCACAAAAATTCATGCATCGTTCACATGAATTTATTCTAGAAAAATCGGCTACCCTATGAATGAACAAGATCGTGCGATTACGAGGAATCCTAACAAACATATTATCCTATTGAGATCAGAGTCAAATTATTGAAACTCGACCACTCGTGATTAAAGGAAACTTGAACAAAGATTTGAAGTATGAAGAAATTCCAATCAAAATATTGGATACCAAGGATCACATTCTGAGATGAAGAACCATTCCGTACATAAAAATACAATGGTCTAACCAGACGGAAATAGAGGTCACTTGAGAACTTGAGGAGAGATGCGCAAACTATACCTCTTCTCTTTTGAAGTACAAGTCAACCCAAGTTTTGAGGACAAAAATTCCAATAAGGAGGGTGGGATGTGAAGACCCAACCTTCAGCCTTCAACAAATATAAAGAAACATCAATAATAGATGGAATCAAGAATCAAATGCACAATAATTTTAAAATTCAAAGCTGAATGGGAAGAGTTGTAACAGAAAATCGAGGAGAATAATGACTCATGAAAGGGGATAAATGGCCATGAATGAGAGACCTTTCAGCTGTATTTTTCCAACCTATAAATATATATCAAGTTGAAGGGAGAAATCACATCCAAAGACATAGCAAAACACCTCCCCAAATTCAAAACATGAGCTTCTAAGCATTTCTGCAGCAGTTTGAAGGTCATCTTCAGAATTTTTTTTCGCCAATAAATATATCATAATCTGATCTCACCGTTCACAAGTACCTTTGTATCTTATACATATTATGTCCAAATTTCAACCCAATCCAACGGTTAGATTTTTGTAAAAGTCCATCTCAAGAATACTGTACAGAATTGATGTGAGAAGAGAGCACCTTCTGTTTTTCGTCCATAAACCAATCCAGATGACAACAAAATTCAATCTAACCGTTTAGAAATTTTTTACCCCTATATAAATGTGTTGTCCAAATTTCATCACGATCCAACGGTTCAACGTGTCGAAAATGCTTCTGCAAAATGACTGATTTTCAAGCATATGCAAATCCGAAAAATCATTCTTGCTATCTTATTCTCGAGCAAGAAGCCCATCAGATTTCTTACCCTTTTCTGATCAATTTCGAAGCACATCAGTAGCTGAATTTATGTCCAAGAATCGATCGAAGATCCATTGCCCAAGGCCGAGTAGATACTACAACTTTTGAGCATCGAATTCAGCACAAGATCGAGAATTTTAATGTCTTTATGTTTGATCATTCCAGGAAGTTTCATTCACATTTGATTCAAGAGAAACAGTTAAGTGGGCTTTTATACCTATATTCTTGATATAAGTCTTTATACTTATATCTATTTTTGTGTGAGTTAAGTTTTACAAAATAAATTACATATATGTTTTTGAAAACTCGATCGGCATGATATATATATTCATTTGACTTGATATACTGCCTTGAATTCGTTGGTTTGTTCGATATTAGAATCAGACATACATGTCCCCGCCATCGCGGTACTCCCAATGATAGACTATATACAAGTATAGAGCTTAGCAGCTCTATAATCAAGGTATAGCAAGGTATAGGCACAATGTGTATGTGCACATGACATTTGAATATAGAAAACAGTAAAATATACATCATGCCACATAATAATGCCAAGTAAATGCAACATATAGACATGTATACTCTTTGGCAATCTCAGTCAATGTGTACGTACTTCTAAGCTAATTCGAGTTTAGTAGGACCTAGGTTTCAAGCCTATAATCAAAAGTTTACCGTATCACTACACAAGTTCTATAATCCTTAACTAAGCTAATAGATTCTCCCAAAACTTAATAAGATTCTCGGATCATACATTCATCTGTAGTAAGACCTTTTATGTCGCTTGTTCTGGAGGACTATAAAAACTCATTTATTATTCCAGAACCTCTCTATTAATCGATAGGGCCCTCAAGTGTATATCTCACACTATATATAACTGAAAAAGGAAACTCGGGAATTCGTCTTTCAAAATGAATTTCGAACACCCCTATTTATAAGCCAAGATCCGGCCAGGTTCGGAGCCTCCATTATGGGTTCGGAGCGTTTGAACTCTGCATGTGTGACACGCGGCGATCGGGGCGTCCGAACTCGGGATCGAACCGTCCGATCTGCTACATGCCCGACACTTGTCAAAAATCATGGCTTAGTCATCGTGCATCGCTGGCTGGGGAAAGTTCGGACCATCTGTTCATGGATCGGAGCATCCGATCCTGCCTTCCCTCCGAAGTAATCATGCCTCTCTTCGGAGCTTCTGTTTCACAGGGTTCGGACCGTCCGATCTGGGTTCAGATCATCCGATCTTGTCCAAACTTCGAAAGTTCAATTATTGCTTATGAAGTCCAATTAAGCTCTTTGAATTGGTCAATTACTAACTGATAAGTGTATTGTGTATGCATTATTTTGTGTCATTTTTATGGTTTTCTCGCATGCATTTATTTTACTTCATGTGTTTTATTTGTATTTTGTTTATTGTGCATGCATTATACTCTTCTGGTTGATTTTTATAGGTTAATGGAGTTTTTAAAAGGCAACTGTGATAAAGACTCGCGCACGCGAGGACTACACCCTCGCGCGCGCCATAGCAAGATCCAGTAGCACGAAGATGCAACACGCGTGCGGGCGGACTTCTTCCTCGCGCGCGCGCAGAAGGAAAATCCAGCAACGTTGAATAGAGCACGTGCGCGGGCAAGCAGCTATCTCGCGTGCGCGCGAGAGGGTGTTACAGCCTCTGTTTTGTTACACTGCGCGTGCGCGAGATGCATAATAGGCGCGGGCGCGAGTTCGGGAATCTGTTTGTTCGAGAATTTCTAGGTTGAAAAGGATTTTAATTGGTGCGGACCCTAAAAATAGAAGTTTTATGATCTTTTTGGGAACTTTTTGTCTTTTGATTTTTGCGCACGGAGGCTGAAGGCGGCTGCTTTTGAACACTTCTTCAGTTTTTCTTCTATTCTCGTATTTTCTAGTTTATATATGGTTTTAGACTTTGTTTGATTAATTATGTTTATTAGTGAGTAGTAGTTTTTCTTCGATCAAGGCCACGTGATTGGGCCAGACAATTTATGTAGAAAACTCGATTTGTTTATTTGAGATTTTCAGACTTAATTTTCTTTTATTGATTATCGAATTTATATTTGTCTTGTGAATTTCCTGGCCAATTGTTTGCTTGCATGCTAATTGATTCCAATTCGACAGAGGAGGTTTCGATTTTGATAACTTCGATATTCAACATATTGTAAAACCAACTAGAAATAGAATTTGGTTTCATTATGCGGTTTGGGTGTAAACTGAATTTTCACAGTTTGTCATGCATTCAAATTTCATTAGAATTACGAAAGATTAATCCGTCAATATTTGAATAGGTTTGATTGTTCTAGAAATAGTCCTTTGAATAATTTAGGAAAATTCCCGTGAATTAAGATTAAGTCTAATGTCTTAAATAGACTGCTTGTTATATCAATTGTCTGGTACCTACGTGAGTCCTTGATCGAGTTTTTCCCAAATTGAATTTTAATCAAAAATTTCTGCTGTGTTTTGAGTTGAATAGTATTTACAATTTAATTTTTTAGTTTAAAATCCTGAAATCACTCTTATTAATTTGTCTATATTAAGTAGGAATAATCATATTCTGATAGTCATATTTATACAATCCCTGTGGGTTCGACAACTGGACCTTTGTCCACTTTATTATTACTTGACCTGGTACGCTTGTCAGTAGAATTTATTCACACCTATTTAAGCGGTCACTAACCCTTAATAATTTTTAACATATTATTATCTTTAAAAAAATCTGGGTTACTACAGTTCTCTTGTTCCCGGAAACGCAACCAAAGTTAAAAATTTTATGTAAAAACCGAGCACATGTGTAACATTCAAAAATTATTAAACATCCATAAGGTGTTTAAGAAATTTTTACCTATCAATCTCAAAAGATTGATTTATGGCTCCAACAAAGTTGTGAACAACTTAGATATTGAAATGGTAGACATTATCTACAAGCTTCCAAGAGCACACCTTGCTCAAAAGGATTCAAGCATCAAAGAACATACCTTGTTCGAAGTTGGCCTCCTCTTCAAAATTAGGTCCACGACTAGTCAAACTAGATCCATTCTAAATATGCACTAGAATATTTAGAACATTTTTCATTGAGAATTTCTTTGCCTTTTCCCCAAAGATCAAAGACAAAAATTCGAGAATAATACAATGAAATGTTCGGCCATGGTGGAGAATGAGATGAGGAATATTTCTTGTCTTGGTACATA
Organism: Henckelia pumila; assembly: GCF_033568475.1. Lineage (NCBI taxonomy): Eukaryota > Viridiplantae > Streptophyta > Magnoliopsida > Lamiales > Gesneriaceae > Henckelia > Henckelia pumila. Next base: position 233,016,534 of record NC_133123.1, read on the forward strand.
AAAAGTGTGTTATGACAAAACACATAACATGCATGGAAAAAGTAAAAGCATGCATAGAAAAGTGTGCATCTTGTCTTTTAACCCTTTATATTCATTCTCTTTCATGTATTGTATATATTATATTTCAAACATATATATTTACATGGCCCATGAACTTAATATTTAATTAATTATCAAACTCATTTAAGTTTAATCAATTAATTAAATCTAACATATGTCAAAGTTCAGTGGTCCAACCATACAAAACGAGAAGCTACATGGGTATTGGAAGAGGATATGAGGAAGAGAAATCCTTATCTCTTCGAGCCAGTACAACCATTAAGTTTTGAGGATAAAAATTCCCATAAGGTGGGAGGGATGTGAAGACCCGAAAAATTTGAAGTTCAATTGAGAACCAAAACTTACGATAGTCAACTAAACCAAGATCAGTCAAACTGCAAGATTGTTAATTAGCTAAACTGAACCTCCAAAGTTTCACTCTAGTTTTTGCATTTAAGTTATCTGAAATATGCCACACAAAGTCCTAAGCCTTTTATGGGGAAATGTATCAGTCATATTGCTCCTTATAGATAGACACTTAAATGTCTGAAATCTCACACACGAAATTCTAAGGAAACACTCCAAAAATTCGAGATAAAGAATTAAGTTGAGCATAAGAGTCCAGAGCAGCTGAGCAACCCAAAATTTAGTCTAGAAAACTACTGTAAGTGGGCTTTCGGTTTTTAAGCAAACTCCATGAATAGATTCTATTCCTGCAAGTTTAAATACATGATAATTGTCTGAACTTCTAAAATCTCTGATTTTTGTTACTGCACCGATACTCGTGAACTAGTGGTAGGAATATATATATTTTGAATTTATGTTTTTGTTTCTGTTCTATTCTGATTCCTCACCCTTTAGAGAATAAACATATGAGGGGCTGGTACTAGTAAGACACGAAATTCAATAAGTTAAATCGGTGCATGTCCTGAACTCTGTTTTTTGGAAAATATAAGAATGTTCAGTTCTATATAAATGCATAAGTCTAGAAATGTTTTTATGCGGGATATTCCCCCATTTACTGAGTGACATCAATATCACTCACCCACATTGAACCACCATCTCAGATAAGAATGAATAAGAGATCGAGGATGAAGAGCAGGTCCAGCTTTGGGGCTGGTGAATGAAGATAATTAGTCTCTGTTATTGTAGTTTCAATGTATAAGACGCTGTGTGAGACCTCGGTTCTAAACATCTAATCTCGAAGTAAATAATAATTTAGCATACAAGATCCAAGATTAAAAGAAACGAAAGAAACATTTTATTTTTTAAAAGAACATGCCCGGACCCCGTGCACACATCCGTGCATTTAACTAAAGCACACACGGACCCCGCACCACCTCCGTGTCCGGGTCCGTGCTTAAACATTGCACTAAAAACCTGAGTTTCTGTCCGACCACACGGACCCTCACCCGGAGGTGGCACGGGGTCCGTGCATTCGAAACAAAGGCATACTCCAAAGCTTGCGAGGGGACACGGACCCTTGCATGGACGTGGCACGGGGTCCGTGCCCTGCTGCACCAGAAAAAGTAAAAGTATGACAGCACAAAAACCATGCTAACACAATCCAATTCTTCCATTACACAAGGCTATAAACTCAATACAACATGCATAAAGAGTACAAGGTAGGTCTAGAGTTGTACATTATTCAAACCAGTAGAACGTGCTTCGGTTCTAGATTACAATTCGGAAACAAAACAAGTTCGAATTACAATTCAACTTCTAAAAACACCGAGTCCTCACTTCTACTCAACTCAACCCCTAGCATGCTGTCTCTGACTTGATCCTGCCCCACCTGTTGCCAAGTACACATACAAAACAAAGCAACATCCGAATAACTCGTGAGAATGATATTCCTAGTAAAAGCAACATAACATGCAATAACAAGTAATATCTCAATAACATGAAATACAACAACATATTCAATGTTAATACAAATGGAATGCATGTCTTTAAAATCGGTATATCAACTCTGATAAATAAGGGATTGCTGCTATGCTTTTGGGATCCTGAGGATGAGATCACGTAACGACTCATCGACTCTACCAATCAAGGTGGTGCCACGTATCCTAATCCCCTAGACTTTGGTGCGACTATAAGGAGTATGCTGACAATAGGTGAACTTCTACACCCATGCCACTCAATTATAGCCCCTAAAACGTCTAAAAAAAAAGGGCTTACAACCCGCTGAAAATTAAATATTTAGGCTCAAGATGAATGCATAAGAAAACATAAGAATTTAGCCATTTAACCAAAAGCTCAAACAACAAAATACAAGTTCCCTATTCTAGAACAAGTATTGATGCAAGTATGTTATTTAAGGGAAACTCAAGAACCAACTGTCTCGAGTGTGCTATCCCGCTAACACGATGACTGCTTGTACCTTTCGAATTGAATAGCTTTAACTTTGGATAAGCTACAAAAGAGGTTATATCAAAATCTATACAACCTAAACAACAACATCGCTCAAGGTAAACTCTTTACCGCTCTTCGTCCAACTCTTCGACGATCGCCTTCTGCTAACTATGGGATCGACAAACTTCAAACGAATCTGTACGGAGGAAAAAAAAGATCAACAACGACGAACAAACTCAATAGCCACAGTTCATCAACTCAAATGGTTCAAAAATCCCAAATTCAAACCGGCGGCATAACGGCTATAAACTGATCAAGCCGAAAACTCAGACAACAGTACAACATTGAAAACAACTCAAAGCAAAGCTAAAACAACAATAAAAATCCGATTCCAACAAATCACAAAACCCACATTTTTGAATTATGCTTCCAAATATCATAACAATTCCGAACGACGCTCTATTTCAAAATCTACTGAGAATAATCGATAAGAACTATCTCAAGAACGACATAACCGAAACTCAATCGATTCTAACAACATCCGAAAATAGAAGTATAACTGATCGGAGAAATACTTACGATAGAACAAAGCTCTCGCTGCCGTGATCGCTAATATGCCTTCAGATTAAAATTCAAACGGACGGATCGAGCAGAAACTTTAATCACAAAGCTTGGAGAAGCTTGGAGGCATCTTCAATGGAGGGAACGAGATGGAGGAGGTGATGGGGAGGAGAAGGAATAGTCAAAGGAGCTTTATATATTGTATAAAACTTCAAAATTTCATTTTAGTCCCTAAAAATTTCAAAAATTGCAAAATAGACCCTGATCAAAAACAAGTCGGCTCTTGAACTCTGTAATCTCCGATTATCTCAAATAAACTCAATTAAGATAAATTTGTTGCGTTACACGCTGCGTAATATGTTTTGATTGAATAAGACAATTTATCTCGAATTTCTGAAAGACAATGTAGCATTAGTTTATGAATGAAAGACTGGTATTCTGGAAATTTGTATTCCGAGGCTGGTTATTTGATGTGAAAATGTTAAATAACGCCAATTTCAACTAAGCCCAAATTTGGAACCTGACATTGGAGGTCCCTACATGCACTTAAGAAACCAAAACCATATCCTTCACTCAAAGACACCGGGAAGGGGAGTTCTTCCAGTCCTTGGTGAAAAGTCACCCCGAGATTTTGAAGACTAGTTGGACCGGGCTAAAAGTATAATAATATGGAGAAGGCTCAGAAACAAAAGAGGGATATAGCCAAAAGGGAGGGAGGAAAATATTGGGGAGCGAAGGCAGGCCACTCAAGTTCTATTGACCATCTGGGATGATTCCCCAGTATACCCCTTTAAAAACTACTCGGGATCGGATGGCTAATGTTTGTAAGGAGAAGTTTGTGCCCTAAGAGGAGGATCCTAAGAAGAAAGAGCCCCAAAAATACTGAGTATACCATTAGGAATGTGCCCACGATAATGATGAGTGCACGAAGATGAAACAGAACTAGAAACGACAGAGCTCAGGAGACCCAAAACCAGCCAGGAAAAAGCCCCGAGGACCTTTATGGATACAAGGATCTCACGCATCCGGCTCCTATAAGCCAGCTGTCTCTAACGAGATCGACATAAGGGATCTACAGTTGACTCCTCAGAGAGGGGATAGGAGGCAGGAGGAGACCCCAGCCGAGGTGTCATCAACATTATTGCAGGGGGATCAACTGATGGGGATTCCAACTGAGGTCAGAAGATTTGGAGTCGGAGGGAAAGTTTGGGAATAGAGACCGGCAGCCGACTGGACAGTCTTGTTATCAGTTTTGGGCCTCGGTATATGGAGGAAGTGTTGACCCCTCACAATGATGCTCTATTTATCCAGGCTATAATAGCCAATTATGATGTGTGAATGATGTTTGTGGATTCTGGAATCTATGTTATTGCAATTTTTCAAGAAGCTTTTGACCAGATAAATCTGCAAGGGTATAGTTTGAGCCTTGGCAAGACCGCACTCTATGGTTTCGTAGGTCACACTGCATAGCCCCGAGGGGATATGTTGCTGACCTTTACTTTAGGGTTAGGGGACTTGAGGAGGATGTTCATGACGTTGTTCACAATGGTGAACGTTACCTATTCTTATAACATCATTATGGGCAAGCCGGCCATGAACGCCCTCTTGGCTGTGGCCTTGGCATATCATCAAAAGATTAAATTCCCTTTGGGAGATAGGGTAGGAGAGGTTTTTGGGGATCAACCTTCCTCCCGAAAGTGCTACGCAAAAATAGTACAAGTAGATAATAAACGATCGCGCAGGGAGGGGGAATATAGTGATCCAAGGAAGTGAGAAGTGTATGTTGTGGATTAGGCGCATGCCCTTTTGAATAAGGAGCGGGATGAAGTGGAGGTGGTGCCTGGGCATGCAGGGAGGACAACAAAAATTTCTCGGGACCTAGAGCCTGGTATTCAAGGCGAGTTGAGGGCTTGCCTGGAGAATAATGTAGACATGTTCGCATGGTCCTCCTATGAATTGGTAGGAATCACTACAAGAAAAAAACTCATACACAACACTTAAAAGACAATGCTTTTTGTAAAAACGTTGTGTTTTTTTCATAGACAACACTTTTATTGAAAAGCGTTGTCTATAATTTTTAAATTTATAAAAAACAACGCTTTTTGATATCTTCAACAACGCTTTTAAAAAGTGTTGTCTATGAGCGTTTTTTTAATTATCTACATAAGCGTTTTTTTTTACTACCTATGACAACGCTTTTTAAAAAAACATTTTCTATTAATTTTTTTAAAACATAATCTGGCCCCAAAATAAAATATTTCTTACATTCGCATGGTCTCTCTTTCACCGAGCTATCTTCTTCCTTTCTCCCTTCACCATTTCCAAATTTCTAGCTCCGATCTACACCGCCTCGTTGCTTGAAAAATTGATTTGAGCATAGATTTAGAATCCTCTCGTCGAGGGCTTTCTTCCAGTACCTATTTCCCTAATTTTTACGCACGCTCCGTCGAACCATTTTTTCTCTCGTCATCGTTTTGCCGTCACCGACTGTTGCCTAGGAGAGAAGGAAGGTTTTTTGGATCTTTATTTCGAATCCTGGAGGTATATTCTGAATTCTAGGTTTTCGAACTCAAGAATTTTTTTAGTTGTTTCGTTTTTCTCGATTCATTTGGTCTGTGAAGTATGGTTTGGAATGATTTGGTGTTGTGTATGTTTCTGCACGATGATTTTACAGAGATTGAGTTCTTGTCCTGTGGAGTAGGTACATCCGTACATACCAATAGAATTTGTCAGAATTGTAAATTTTTGTCATTTTCATTGTCTTAATTAGATGGCCAAAGAAATTGTTGGCAAGTGAGGCGTGGACAATCTTTTTTCTTTTGCTGGTGTTTTTTTTTATGAATACCCAGGGAAAGGCTCCATTCATTTAAACTATTGAAGCTTTTTTGTTCTAATTTCCCATTTTGAATTCCAAAAATTAATTAACATTGCTAAATACTTTGAACTTTTCTAATCTTGCTGATATTGCTTGCATTTTCTTGAGTTGGTGGTTCTTACTGACATTCTCTCTTTTTCCACTCCGTACATAATACGATGCTCTGATATTGATTACATTTTCTTGAGTTGGTGGTTCCACTCCGTACGTAATCTTGACGCCAATGTCGCGCTTTGTTAAGTTGCTCTTGTTTGATATGGTTATATGCATTGAACTCGATTCTGTTACTGAAAATGTATGCATTTTCAATGTTGGACCATGTCGAGTAGATTTGCAAGACTCTTTAGAATCTAGCGTGCTACTGCAGGGAAAAATCTGTGAATTAGATTTAGCTGCAGCACAGGTGATGCCTTGGGGATTAACATGGTTTTGAAAGGTGTTCAGAATTTCTTAGACTTCCTTGAAAATGATTTTCCTGATATGGATGTTATTGGCATTTAAGGTGAGTATGGCTGTTGTTTTGTTTCAGCCTTCTTTACTTTGAGTTTCGACATTATAAGCTTGATTCCAGTTCTTACGTACAGGATTGAGATCTTCCACAGCTTCTTCGACTCGTCACAGGTTTTTGATCCTTTTTTTTTTTGCTGACTCAACGCTGGAGAGGTGAGTTTTTTTTGTCTCAAATTCTAAAGAAGCGGGTTTCATGTTTTGATGCCTTTCTTGATTTGGTCTGTTTCATGCAAGCATGAATAATACAATTACAAAACTAATGTTTTCTTTTTCTTTTTATTTTTCCCTGTGTTTATCCCTCACTAATTTTTGATCAATTTCATTTGAAAATTTAACTTTGTCTCGAGTAGAAGGTCTTAAATTATGGCACATAAATCTGTTGGAATATGGATATACATACAAATGATGAGGTGTAGTGCTTGGGAATCTGCAAAAATGGAAACCGAAATGCATAATTTCAAGTGGAGTTGATTTTATCTGTCAATGCTAATCTCATTCAATATTAACGGAGCTTGAATTTTGACTAAATAGTTTAATTTCTCTACTTATATCGAATAGTTTCAGAGCTTGAGTATTAAAAATAATACAATTATTAAAATATAGAACATGTGTGTTCAATGATTTCTGTCTCACGATGTTTTTTTTTAAAAGGAAGAAGACTTAACATGCATCAACATCCAGAATGACACAATTTACAAATTTAAAAAATTGAAAAAATACAGCTACTGTATAAATTTTGGTTTGGTTTTGGCAGATCATGATTTCATCGTTTCAAGTTGTGAAAAAATTATGGGACAATGGGATACGTGCTTTCATTTCACGTTGTGCAGATCATGATAGTGATATGAATGTATTTTGCTCTTAATATTTATGTTCACAAAATGGGATTGGAGCGTTGACATAATCTGTTTTGAAAGGCCTGGTTTTGGTTATGTCTGTTTCAATACTGAAATTAGTATCATATGTTGTACTATCCCATAAATAACTTCAATATTTTTCAGTCAACTTTCGTTGAAACTTCAGTAGAAACTTTGGTAGCTGTCATTAAAAGTTTAAATTTAAGAGATTTGAAAGAAAGTAGAGGTCCACATTTGGAAGCACCTGCTCTCTGTCACATTTGGTCTGTATATAAATTCGATTATTTTTTGTGTTTGAATGATTTATAAAAATTGTATATTAAATTTTATTTTTGAAATTTTGAATTTTGAGTTATTTATAATATTGAAAATTTGTTTTGTTGTAGTGACAACTCATAACAACACAAGCATTTGGCGCACATAGGGTGGGATGGCCCCTCTGGGAATGCTCCCACTTGGGTATGTTTTCTTGTCTCTAATTCCTACAAGAATCATGATGCATTTTCTTTCCTTTTAAAACTTTCGTTTTTTTTTTTTTGTCGTGGATGCAGATGAGTGAGTTTAAGGCAGTGCCTGAATTCACAGCAACTTCCATTGGACACACTGGTTCTGCCCTCTCTCCATGGTCTTCTATGGGTGTGTTCTTGCTTTTCTTGGCTTCTTTCCCTGTTTCCTCCACTTTAGTTTTACACGTGAAGCTTGCTAATGCATATCATACATTGGTACAGAGAGAATTGGACATTGGTGCATTTATTTTCTATGTCATGTGCGATGTCTCTTTCATAAAAGATAAAGTGCCCAATGTATAAGATTTAAATTATTTTTGGCATTGGTGTAATCCTTTTTGTTTATGTGGGATTAACATTAGTTCTGATATATCTGTATTTTTGAACTTAGTAGCAATTTGGATACAATTCATGCTTTCATAAAGAACCACTTACTCGTTTATATACGTCTCTTTGTGTGGTATGCATAAATATTTAAGTTGCATATTTAACCAATGGATCTTCTATTCCAGGTTTAAATTCACGATTGCAGACAGTGACTTTTAAAATATAATTTAACTAAAACCTTCTTTTCCCCCTCTCATTTCTCTTAAAGTATTTTACATTTATCCCGCTTACATCTATATTTTTGAGAGCTATGTGTGACAAAGCTTATTTTTTTTTTCTTATATAGCTTTTGCTTTTCTTTGTTTTCTGATTAATGTTCGTGAAGGATTAATATCAGGGAAGGGGTAGCAACAGGAGATTAATCATTCTAGAAGTTGATCCATTATCCAACCAAGAGGCTCGAAATATTAGGAGGCAATCATCATCATCAGTTGCAGGGGGTTTACCTCCATTAGGAAGGTTCATTTCTTTTTTCTGATTTTTTTTTACTTGATTCCAAGTTTAGTACATAAACATGATATCATATTTCAGATTCTTTATCACTTCTGGGAACAATCCAACAACATAATATTTTTAAATTCATGTTCTTTTACTGATAAATAAGTGTTTAAGTTTACTTTCCATTTTAATCTATTCATATTTGTTTTATGTTTGTTTTTATTTTTAATAATTTACAGTATGGAGATACAAATTAAAGAAAAAGAGTTGCGACTTTTATGAAAGCTTGGGACGCTAACATGTGCTGAAGGAAGGAATCAAAGTTTTTCGAGATTAATGCATAGTTTTTTCCTAGTGTTCATTAATTTAGAATTCGATTATTTTTTTATTTGAATGATTTATAATATTGGAAGATTGTATACTAAATTTTATTTTAGAAATTTTTGAATTTTGAGTGATTTATAATATTGAAAATTTGTGATTTAATTTTTTTTTTTGTTTTTTGTTTAAAAAAAGACAACGCTTTTTAAAGCGTTGTCTTTACCAGAAAAGACAACGCTTAAAAAAGCGTTGTTTTTTCCAAATACAACGACGCTTAAAAAGCGTTTTCTTTTCCAAAAACGACAACGCTTTTTATAAAAGACAACACTTAAAAAGCGTTGTCGTTTTTAGATACGACAACGCTTAAAAAAGTGTTGTCTTTTTCAGAAACGACAATGCTTTTTTCGCGTTGTCTTTGACCATGGTCTTTTACAACACTGGCTACGACAACGCTTTTTTGGGGACATTAACAACGCGAAAAAAGCGTTGTCTTTAGTCGTTTTTCTTGTAGTGAATACCGTCCCATATAGCAGAGCATAAACTGAACATCATCCTGGGATCTCAACAACTCAAGCAAAATAAAGGCATTTTGAGCCTGAAAAGGATACGATAATAACAGACAAGTTCAGAAGTATCTCAAAGCCGACCAGATAAAGGAGGCCCGATTCCCCACTTGGCTTCCCAATGTGGTCTGTAGTGATCCGACCTAGATCACCTACTAACCATAAACTTAAGAATGTAATTAAAATTAAGTAAAAATAATTAAATAAATTTTTAGAAGCTTAAAAACATATAACCAAACCGGCAGGATACAACCGGTAAATAATCCCCAAGGCCAAATATTTATACAACCCAATCGAAAGGAAAAACCATATATAACCTAGCTACAACTGGAAATCCTTGCCTCCAAGCTCTGGCCAAACACTATACGAAGTCCAACACCTGAACAACCTGCAGCCGCCCCATCGAATGGGGTGTCCAAGAAACATAACACTGGACGTGAGAGACTTACACATAGTACTATAAGCACAAATATACAAAACTAAAATGATGCATTCATATGAATGGTTCTGGGTAAATCTCAAGTCTTGCTCAATTTAGACGCCAATTAGTATGTAGTACCATCTAGGGTTGACTCCCAAGATGGTGGACACCCAACCTTGTTGATTGGAGAACCAAAGATCTTGGTTCAATGGGACAACTAAATTATGAGAACTTGAGTAAACACTCCGGAATTTTTTCCAAATCATTCATTTGACAAAAGAGTGTTGTAACCTACCAGTGTAGTGAGGTTAAGTTTTGAACTTTTCATGGTTCATTGATTGGAAAAGGCGGAGTATGGTAGAATACTCTTATAAGGATACCACCTATGTAAGTGTCAGAACGGGCAGTCTCAAAGAAACGTTTATGAAGTCAAGTTTTATGGCCAAAACAGACATAACCGGATAAAGCAATTGTGCATTGAAATAGTATCTAGTTCATATCATAGGTTTAAATAATAATTTAATTAACTAATTACACACATGAAATATTGTCAATCATGTCTATTTCAAATCACAGTACCAATGATGTTTCTCTCTCCACAGCAGATGATCTTTTTCCCATAAATTCCCCACATTATGATCATTATTCCATTGAAATAATGACTGATTGTTGAGCCCTATCAAATTCCAAACTGAAATAAAAATCGAATTCTTTGCAGTTTTTGTTAAAAAAAATTCAAAATTTAGATGTATATCCAATGCAAAGTCTGATGTGCGTCCGTAATTTCAAAATTTTGAAATTATGTTCTTTACATGAAATCATGATCTTCACAAAAACTTGATAGTATATTGTGAAAATCAAGTGTGATGCACCTCATGAAGAATCCGATGTAGCACGAAAGGTCAAAACTGTGAGAACCCAAAATTTCAGTAGACTAAACTCGAGGTGGACTTATTGGAAGTAGACTGAAATTTGGCAGGCTAAACTTGAGGTATACTGGAATCGAGGTAAATTGAATCAAGGTAAACTAAACCAAGGCAAAGTTAGTTGATCAGTTGACAAAGATCAGTCCAGTAGCTAGACTGAAGTCCAACTGCTCCAGATTGTAACTGACGTATTTACTCAGAGTTATGGCAAAAAAATGACATATCATGGGGAGCCTAACAGTTAGATTCCTCCCTATAAATAACACTCAGATTTTTGAGTATAAGTTACATAATTCTGAGCATATCACATGCAAAAGTAAGTTTGAGCATTCAGTTGAGAGTTCAGTCGAGCAAGGAGAAGTTTTCAGTCGGGCAAGGGCAGAGTTGCAAGATAAACCGAAATTCAGTTTAGCAATCTACGGTAAGTGTACATACTATTTTAAATCATGATATTATGTTGGGAAAATTATAAATCAATACCTAAACTTATTTTCAACTTATATTTTAATACCTATTCCATTAAAACTTATTTTCTACTATCTGAAAACAGAAAATTTTGTTTAAAAATACCCATTATACCGTTATCTATTACACACCTAATAATCACTAAAAAAAAAAGGTGAGAGAATGGACATAAAAAACAAGACTAATCCAAATAGTATTTATATAAAAATTCAAATTAAAATTAAAGAACATAAACCGTATCATATACATGTTTATGTTGATACAGAAGCAAATATGTGTTTAGCAAGTAAACATATACTTTCAAGTCATTATTGGAAGAAATATGATAAAGGATTAAAAGCTCGAATAGGAGATGGATAAATTATTATGCTTGACACAGTAGCAGAAAATTTAAAAGTAGAAATTGAGGAAGCAAAATTTGTAATAACTATTATATACCAAATAGAATCAGGAATGGATATTATAATATGAAATAACTTTTTGAGGCAATATCTTCCTTTTACACAATTTGAAAATCACATAACTTTAAACAAAGGATCATCAATGATCTACATTCCTAAAATACAAACAACATTTCGTGAGGAAAACGAAGGATTTACAAAGAATTTTCATAATCGAAATACAAACCCGATAGAATTAAAAATAGAGAATATTTTAACAATTAATCCCGAAAAAGAAATCACGAAGAAATTTCATGATATTTATTCTGAAATTCTCAGGACAAAATTAAGAAACGAAAACAATTTGTTGCTTCAATAAAACTTAAAGACCCTAATATCACAATCCGTGAAGCACCAAGAAGATGCAACATGGATGATGTAAAAATATTCGAAAAAGAGGTTCAAGAATTACTCATACTCAAGATAATCATTCCAAGTAAGAGTCCACACTTTTCACCAGCCTTTTATGTCACTAAGAAAGATACTGAGAAGAAAAAAATGATAATTTATTATCAAAAAATGAATAGTGCAACAATTATGGATGGATATTACATCCCGAATAAAAATGATTTACTATCTTACATAGGAGGAATGAAATATATCTCCAACCTAGATTGTAAATCAGGATTCTGGTAAATTCAGCTAGATCCACAAATACAATTACGTACAACATTCAGTTGTCTAAAAGGACAATATCAATGGACGGTAGTACCTTTCGGACTTAAACAAGAACAAGGTATTTTCCAAAGATATATGGATGAATCATTTAAACCATATGTAGATTTTTGTTGTGTCTATATTGATGACATATTAATTTACTCAAAAACATTATATCAACATTATAAAGACCTCATTACCGTATTAGATATTTGTCATAAAGATGGAATTATACTTTTTGAAAAGAAAGCACAATTGTTTAAAAGAAAAATAAATTATCTAGGATTACAAATTAAAGACGGAAAACATTGTTTACAACAACATATACTAAAGAAAATCCATGATTTTCCTAGTGAAATAAAGGATAAAGATCAATTACGAAGATTTTTAGGATTACCAATGTATTCTGGAAATTATATTAGGAAACTTGCAGAGATAAGAAAAACTCTACAGGCAAAACTTAAACAAGACTATAAGTGGAAATGGTCGAAAGAAGAAACTAATAACATAGACACAATTAAAAAAAAATTAGTAATCTTCCTGAGTTATTTTCCCTTCAAATAAAGATATAATAATATTTGAAACAGATGCATTAACCAGAGAACTTCATCCAAATTATACTATCTGTAGTAACAGAATAACAAAAGAGATCCTAAGAGATCCAGAAAATAAATTCGAGTCATCCGAACATACCTTAAAAAGTATGGGGAATATAAATTGATAAAATGAGATTTATATTCGAAACATGAATTATTTTATGACTTTAAGTCTTCCGAACATGCCTCATAAAGCATGTGGAATATGAATTAATGAAAATAGATTCATATTCAGAAACATAAATTATTCTATGAGTAAAATAATCAATCTCATTTTGGTTCGATTCTTGTAAGAGGATGTACAAATGAAACAATATGCATAATAAAATTATCCGAATTACTCAGGATAAAGAGTTAAATTTTTAACCATTATATATATATATATGAAATTTTTAGCTGTCCAACCAATGATGCACAACTCGTTCCCGATAAATAAAACTCGGTACCGTGTTTTAGTGATGCAAAAAATTAAAAAAACAACTAAAACCCGATATCGGATTTTAGTTGTCGGGGACGAGGTGGGTATGAATGGTTGGGCAGCTGAAAATTACACACACACACACACACACACACATATATATATATATATATATATATATATATATATATATTCTTGTGCAAGATGGAGCAATTAAATCAATTAGAGGAACATCTGATCGACATACAGGAAGAAATTCAAATTCTTCAACAAAGAGAAAAGAATGTAATCAGAAAAATTCAAAGGACAAAAGAATAACCTCGTCATCATCATCCTCACCAAGAACACCAATCAAGATATCAACTTCATTTGACAAAATAATGCAGATGAATGAAAAACAGTGAGTGGTCACAACCAACACTGACAATAAAGAAAAAGAAAAAAAAAATAACCGGTGGACACAGCCAGCACCGAGAAAAATGGAAAAAGAAGAAAGGACATTTAAAAACGTCATTGAAAAAAGAGAAAGAAAGATGGTCATTTTGCGACCAAAAAAAAATTTTTTGGAAAACAAATTTTGCAGAAAAATTCAAGACTGAGTTCTTTGAAACATCAAACTATTTGAGAATATTCAAACCATCTGCAGGATTTTGGCTACAAACTTGTGACACACAAAACATATCCAGAGCAAGAACACTGCAAGGTGCTCCAGCGCATGAAGTAGCAAGATTCTTTTCAAATGGATTATTAAGCAGATTGGAAATCAGTCCCAACAATCAAGAGATAGAACTATTTTCATACAACCTGAGAAATATTATCATTCAATTAAAGAAAGCAGTCTTTAAAGACAATCTGGTATTAACGTTGAACATTCATTCAACCCTTCCAGATTGGGATAATGACAAATTCTACCAACCAATGGTATACATCCAATGTCGAAGAAATAAAGAAAATTTCTTATTTGAAGGATCAAATGAAGAGAAACCAGTGATGGATATCTCGACAATTCCAGAGATAAGAATAAAAACACTATCGACGTGATCTCAAAAACTGGAAAGATTGATGAAAATTCAAAGGTTAAAATAAATTTTGCATCTAGTAAAATTTTATTAACCACTGATCACAAGGAGATCATCCAAAAGAAAGATCAAGCCATGCTAGCTCAATTTGAAGCTCCGATCTATGAACCAATAGTTGACATGACCAGAGAAACTCAGCAGATGCTATGCAAGAAATTAGGTACAATGCTTTTCACTCACAAATGTGGACATTGCCTAAAGACAGAAGAAAGGACATAAGAAACATCTGTCAAAGAGAAGAAAACAATAAAAAAGTGGTTTGAAGCCACCAGTGATACAGACATTGAATTATTGTAATAAAATTATAATCATAGACCACATCACGTGTAAAGGCATCCATTCAGATGATAAATGAGCTGTCTTCCATTATGTTGTATTATGAAGAGTCAGTGGTGGTCCCTTCTTTGTTTTGTTTTATCTTTGTACTCTTAGTCTCTCCTTCTATAAAATGGATATGATTGTTGTGGAAATGATAAGCAAAGTTTGAGTCTCTCTCTCTCTCTTCTTGAGTTTCTTACAATCTGGTTCATACAAGACGTATGAAAACTATCAGAAACTAAGAAACATAAAAATCAAAAACAAAATTAAGCCTTATGGCAAATAACTAAACAAGCAGGGCGTAAGGAGGAAAAAAGTTGGAAGTCAACCATTGAAGATTCATGGTGAGAGTAAACCCTAGAGATCCACACGGCAAGTACCATCTGATCAGGTGATCGTTAAGAGAAAGCAATGATTTGGCCTCTGCTCAAAACCAAGAATCAATCAATGAAAGTAACCTTCCTGAACCTCCTACTGTCCTTAATTCAAAATTAATTGAAATCTTATCATGCCTGGAATAACTCTCAATCAAGAAATACACATTTTAAATAAAAAGTTTAGAGATTTGAGAATTAAAATAAAAACCTTAGAAAATACAGATCCAACATACATTCAGATCTATAATGAAATGAATACAATACATTAACTATTATTTATTTTGAAAAATTATATAATTTTTCGATTTGGTGAACATAGTATACAAGAAATAAATGATGAAGTTTCACTTGATGAAAATAATGAATAATAGAAGTATTATAGAACTTATAGAACAGAAGTATAGAATAGTTCCGCAACCTGGTATCAAAACCAGTTTAAAACTAAATTTAACGTAGATTGATAGAAATTTCAAGTACAAAGAATTCAACAACACTTTCGTTTAGAAATATTCTTCTAAATTATAATGTACAAAATATAATAATTCATACAAGATGGAATTTAAAGAAAAGATATAAAGCAGATAAATTTAATTTATATTCTCAAAATATAAATTACAGTATAGATTTTAATAAAAAATTTATTAATACATCTAAAATCATGAAAGTCCACAATTGATAATTTTGAAGATTATCAATACTTTATAGATAAAATCGAAGAAATTGAAGATCTATTAAAAGATTTAATGATAATAAAAAGTTCATATATTTGTTAAAATAACAAATGACTGAACAACAAGATTTAATAAACTCACAAAATCTTCAGAACGAGGAAAGTGAAGAAAATCAGGAATATAATTTGAATATTATATTCAATCAAAATAAGTTTGCTGAAATACAGAAAACATGGTTTTTTAATTCAAAAGCAAATTTAATAAATCAACCTGAAATATTAAGTAAGGTTTCAAATCTTATTAATCTCAGAAAGAATTTAATTTATTATTCGATAAGAACGAAAGAACGATCATGTAAAATAAAACGAACTAAGGTCTAACACTCTGAAGTTATTAACAACTCAAGATATTGATATCATCATGACAAAAGCCAGTGAAAAAGAATGATCTGAACTAAAATATGTTCATATCGGAGGAATTGAAATAATTGTATCAGCTCACTATCAAGAAAGAATAAACATACCAATTGAAATCACAGTTCGTGACAAAAAGATATGTAATTTCGAGGATTCTATCATTGGAAAAATTATAGGAAATTTATGTTACGAAAAGATGAAATTTTGTATTTATCAACAATACAATATATCTTTTTTTTTTTATAAAAACATAAATGATGTTTTAACACTAGAGTATTATTTTCATAGAAATAATCTTATGTTAACAGAAAACCATCCAATCAATATAAATTATGTTGTTGGTTTTGCAATGAGTAATAATTCTCAAACAGGAATAACTTCTACAAAACCAACTATTTCTGTTGAAATAATATTTAATAATATTATAAGGATTGAAAACCCTCAAAAAGCATTCATTGAAGAAATAATTACCCATAAAAGATGGAGTTCAGATGATCTTCAAATAACGAAACATTCATTACCAAGGAGATCATTATCATTTTCTAGAAATGATGAAGATATCCTTGAGAAAATTGGAACAATGAATCAAAATATTCTTAAAATTAAACAATCTATTGTAAATGAATCAACCTCATCATAATGACATCCTTAATAAAATTAGAAAAAGATCTAAAAGAATTAGGAAATAAAATTAGCAAGATCAATCTAACAATACAAGAATTAAAGAAAAATTTCAAAGAATACATTGATATAACTACGACTAGATTAATAATAGAACAAAAAAGACATGGTAAGGAAATATTAAGCTATCTTAAGGAAGTTTTTCCAAAATATAAAGGAAAAGGAAAAATAGAGGAAGAACCATTCAAAATTGAATCATGAAATAGAAATCCTCTTATTTATGGGAAAACTAAGTATGAAGATGTTTAGTGAAATAGATCAATCTGATTATGAACAAATAGGAATAAATACAGTAGGATTGTATCATTCACATCAAGAATCAGAACAATATAAAAAAATGAATATTTCAGAATCTGAATCAGAAGATGATTTTAGACCACAATTTACTCTACGAATGAATGTAGGGGGTAGTGGTAGTGGAACTAAAAATGAAGGATTCGAATACAATAAAGACCAATATTCTGGAACATATAAAGATGTTAGAGATATTCTTAGAGAATCAAAAACATCAGGATTTGTAAAACAAAACATTCTAGATTTAGGATATTCTATTGCAAAAGAAAGAAAATCCAGGATAGATCATTGGACAAATGAACTATCAGTACAGATCCAATTAACACTATTATTAGATAAAAGTGAGAACATACAAGTATTAACTTATGAAATGATAAAAATGACTTTGGTAGGCGCAATAAGAACTTGAGCCAAAAACCTAGTAATAACTAATCTACCACAAAGAATGACATGACATAAATATTTCGAGCTATTTGTTGATGTCCTATACCAAGAATTTTTAGGAGTTTCTAATAATGATGCTAATTTAGTAGTAAAAAACATAGAACAAGATAGAGCAATTTTTATTCTGGATAATATCAAATTATGCAATTTATGTTATCTAGAAGAATTTATCTGTGATTATGAAACAAACTATTATAAGTTAATAGACGCTGATAAAAAGAAACATTATAAATTAAGTATTTTTAATAATATACCTAATATACGAATAAACAGTAAAGATGAATTTTAATTAGCTCTTATGCAAAAATTTTGGGAGGAGCTATTAAATTTATCAAAGATATAATAACAAAAAAATGTCATGAAGTAACGTTAAATAAAAGAATTTCCAAATCCTATAAACAAAACAATAAACTTTGTTGTGACAAAATAGAATTCACAGTAAAAGAATATGGTTGTAAAACAAACATGCCACACAAATATCTAAAACGACAAAAACAAACTAAACCTAATAAACCTTATAAAACATTTAATAAAAAATTCATTCCTTATAAGAAAAAAAAAATTCAAAAAGAATTTCTTCAGAAAACCTTATAAAAGAAAATTTTATAAAAAGTTTGATAATAAAAAATCATCTTGCCCAAAGGATAAAAGAAAGAATTGTACATGTTGGTTGTGCAATGAAGAAGGGCATTATGCAAATGAATGTCCAAAGCGCAACAAAAAGAAAAACAAAGTTAAACTTTTAGAAGAATTATATAATATTGGATTCTATCCATTTGAAACCACCAAGTTTTCATCCGACGATTGACATATTTATAACATTGATGAATCAATTGAATCAGATTTTGAATCCGATTCAATATTTGATAATTCAAAAGATAATAATGATTAAAATTCAGACAAAGGAATTTTCGGAACAAATAAATATAGGTACTAAAATAAAACTTATGTTTGGCTTACGTACCTATTTCCAAGTTGCCCTATTATGTTTTAAACGATTTCACCATGTATGTTTTGCATTAAAAGGATGAGTTTAATACACTAAAACTTGTGAACTAGTGATATGAATATATATTCAGAATACTCTGTTTATGTTTCTGTTCTGATTCCTCGCTCTTTATAGAATAATCATATAAGGGGTTTATATTAATTATCCACGAAACTCATAAGTAAACTGGTGCATAATTTGATTCTGTTTTATGCTAAATATGTGAATTTCAGTTCACTTCTGTTATGTTCTGTATATATGTATAAGTCTGAAATGATTCAAAATCTGGGATATTTCACTCATTTACTGAGTGACACCCATATCATTCACCCACCCGAACCACCCATCTCAGATAAGAACAAAGATGAGCTAGAAGAAGATGAGAAAAACCAGATCTTGACTGGTGAAGAAAACCAATAAATTGATGAAGTTTAGTTTCCATTTCCATTTGAATGTATTAAGCTGCTGCATATTAAGTTTAGTTCTTTCCAGTTAAAAATTTTTTAAAGACAATTAAATTTCGAGTTTATGTAAGATAATGTATTTCACTTTTATGATTGAATAAACTAGTTTATGGAATTTTTGAAAATCCGACACTTGTTGTTTAATTAATGTGAAAACATTAAATAATGTCGATATCAACTAAGCCAAATTTTGAGATATTACAAATACATACTGACATCAAATTGCATTTTATTGGAGAAATGTTTGCAAAGGGTGAAATTAGAAAAAAAAAAAGACATAGAACCAGGGTGGAGAAAAGGTATTAAAAAAGAAAAAAAAAACACAGAACAATTAAGTGGAGAAATGTCTACGTTTTGGAATAATTGAGACACTATGACTTCAGAGAGTAATTTGTTCTTGGTTGTATGGTTTAATTCAATAAAATCAAGAAACATGCCGTTGAAAAAGATTTAAAAAAAAAAAGGAAAATAGTTCAAATCATGCATAATAATAATTCTGAACCGAAAATACACCAAATCAAAATCCTTAAGCTAGAATTTTGTAATGATAGGACCCCACATGCTCTCCAGCTCCTTTCTTTTATCCTCGAAAACGTCTATTTCTGTGACTCTGTTTTCATCCAACCATTGAATAGTAGACTTGATCTTGTCTTCCATTTTTTTGGCTTCGCTATATGGAAATTCGCCAGCATTGTTTTTGTTCAAAAAAATATCTCTGATGCGGTACACATAATTTTCTAGAGAATTTTTCGCCTCGAATTTCTTTCTAAGCTCGTCGTCTTCTAATTTAAATGTCTCTGCTTCCTTCAACATTCTTTCAATCTCATCATCAGACAGTATACTTGTAACATTGCTGACTACAATGCTGTTTGTATTTCCAGTTGTTCTGTCTTCAGCAGTCACAGTTAAGATGCCATTAACATCAATATCATAGCACACGCTTATTTTTGAGACCCCTTTCGGAGCCGGAGGAATTCCAGACAAATAAAATTTACCCAACAAGATGTTGTCGCTTGCTCTAGGCCTTTCACCCTCGTGCACTTCGATTGGCACAGTCGTTTGGTTATCGCGACAAGTAATATAATTTCGTTCCTTCTTAGTAGGAATTTTGGTATTCTTTGGAACTACTACACTCATTTCATCCCCTACAATAGCCTCACCGAGAGACAGAGGGGTGACATCCCATAGCACCAGGTCTCGAATCTCATCACAACCCTGCCCAGCCAAATTCGCTGCTTGAACTGCAGCACCGTAGGCTACGGCCTCATCCGGGTTAACGCTTTTGCATAGCTCCTTACCGTCAAAGAAATCTTGAAGCAATTGTTTCACCTTTGGAATTCTAGTGGATCCACCAACAAGCACTACATCATCAATTCTTTCCTTGTCCATCCCCGCGTCCATCAAACACTTCTGGACATGGCCAATGCATTCCTCAAACAAGTCCATGTTGAGCTCCTCGAATTTGGCACGTGCTATTTTGCACTCAAAATCGATTCCCTTGTACAAAGAGTCAATCCCAATAGTTGTATGTAACATAAAAGATAGATTCCTCTTCGCCGTCTCACAAGCTATCCTCAACTTTCCCAATGCCCGGGGGTTGCCGCTTATGTCCATTTTGTGCTTCCTGTTGAACTCTTCCACAAAATGGTTCACCATTCTATTGTCGAAATCCTCTCCTCCAAGGTGTGTGTCACCTGCAGTTGACCTCACGTTGAAGGTATTCTTCTCTATAGTGAGAATAGAAACATCGAAAGTGCCACCGCCAAGGTCAAAAATAAGCACGTTCTTCTTATCCGAGCTGCTGAACATTTTGTCAAGACCGTAGGCAATGGCTGCAGCAGTTGGTTCAACGATGATACGCAAGACGTTGAGCCCAGAAATGATTCCCGCTATCCGGGTTGCCTGCTTCTGTGAATCATTGAAGTAGGCAGGTACAGTAATAACTGCATTTTTTACTTTAAATCCAAGAAAATCTTCGGCAATCTCCTTCATCTTGGTGAGAACCATGGAAGAAATCTCTTCAGCAACACATCGCTTCTTTTGACCTTTGTAGTCAACAACAATCATGGGCTTGTCATTAGCGCCACAAACGACCTCGAAAGGCCATTGCTTCACGTCTCTTTGGACCAAAGGGTCACTGAATCTCCTACCAATCAATCTTTTCGCATCTGCAAACATTTACATAACATATGATGAATAAAGACTACCAGATGATACAATATCATTAGCATATATGATACACATAAATCTGAACAAAAGCAATATATCCTTAAACATGACACGCAGGGAGCAGTGAAAGTTCATAGTTCAAGACTTGCATCCGACCGCACCTGACTAGGGAATGAACCAAGAAGTTTGTATTCATATTAATGTCTCACCAAAGACGGTGTTAGTGGGGTTAATGGCCATAACATTCTTAGCAGCGTCGCCAATGAGACGTTCGGTTTCATTGAAAGCTACAAGGGAAGGCGTGACGCGGTTTCCCTGATCGTTGGGTATGATCTGAACACGATCGTGATGCCACACAGCTACGCATGAATGAGTGGTGCCCAAATCAATTCCTATCGCCGGGCCTTCGCTTTTCCCAGCCATTGTACGTGTGTATGACAATACTCAAATTGATGGTGATGAATATATTGTACCAAATAGTTTATTTATAATTGAATTCAATCCGTATAGTGTTTTGTTTTTGTTCCAACAAGCTGAATATTTTATTTGGTTAATTTCTTAGAATAATATGATCTGTAACTCAATTTGGAGTTGACTCTGATTACGCGTATGAATTGGGTACCCCGGGGTACGTAATATTTTAGTCTCAAGTTGAAAGGACTTGAACATTTCATACGGTGATTTTCCAAGAATATTATGCCCAAGATTTCATTAATATTTTTTTTATTATAAATAATTATATTAATGTATTGCTAATATATATATTAACCAATTGTATCAGTTGCTTGATTAAATTTTAAAATTTCATTAGCGTAAATGGATATATTTCTTGCGTAATTAATTTTAAGTATTAAGATCATTCCCTTATATAATTGTAGGTTATTCCAAATACGTATATAATCCTATTATTTAATTAATTAGTTTGAATACATTTATCAAGGAAAATTAAATATAATATTTTTGTAGACTAAAACCCAAATGATGAAGTGCAATAATATAGTTTATGTACAAACAATTGAGTAAATTATAGAACTCCAGTTGAAATCAATTAAACATATTATTTAATAAAGGAATTTTATATAATTTATGCATCTATTACTCTATAATTTAGATTGACATGGAATCTTAGCATACATTAGAATAAGATTTGGGCTTGGCATGCATGTTGTGGTCTCTTCGCCGTTCGAACCGCCGAAAAGTGATCATTACAAAATGTTGGTTTGTTAAGATAAATATACTTCACATGAATTTTTTCTCACATTGATTCATTTAATTTGAAATTTGAAATTTGAAATCCAATATTTTGAATTTATGTTCATTGTTAAATAAGTTAAATTAAGGAAACTAAGATCCTACTTCTACTCATTTAATTTGTTGTGGTGATCTAGCTAGAGCTGTAGTAGCCCGGTATCATTTTACAAGATAAAGTGATTTTAAACATGTTAAAAAATGACATATAATTTTAAAAGTATCAAAACATGTTTAAGGAGTCATTATTTGGTGAAAATAAATAGAAAATCAGATCCGAAACGTCCAAAAATGGTAGGGTAGGTCCCGGGGGTCCAAAATGAGTTCGGAAGGAGAAAAACAGTTCGGAGCGTGCGGACCAGTTCGGGCAATCTGAACCAGTTCGGGCCGTCCGAACCCAGTTCGGACCGTCCGAAATTAGCAGAGCCCAAGTGTCAAAGTGGCTCGGACAAGTAGCAGTTCGGACCGTCCAAATTCCGCTTATAAATAGGCCCTCCGAATTTCAGAATTTTCATACCATTTGTATATTTCTCTCTCGGTTCTAGGATGTTCTAGGTAGTTTCCAGCCTTCCTAGGCTTGGTCCGGAGGTTGGCCAGGCGCTCCGAGGTTGCGGCGGAGCAGTGCCCAAGTTCTGGGGCAGTCTTCATCAGCGGGCTGACGACGGATGCAGGTATAGCTCTGGCTCCTTATAGTAAATAGGGAGTATGCTATAGAGTAGTTAAGTCTGTTAGAATAAGGTTATAATGCATGAGTACTTTTCATTGTAGTGTGGACTGTAGGCTTGGACATAGAGCTGGTCTAGCTTTCCTAGTGTTTGAAGTACGGAAGTATTATTCGAGATATCCAGATTAAGTATATTTGTATGTATTATGTGTTTGCATGGATTATGTGATTGCATGTTTTATATGCCTTTATATACAATATGTCATGACTGTATGTTTCATACATGAGCATATTAAGCCTTTATCCTAATTAAGATATCCGGTATTATGATATCCTGTCAGTAGATGGTTGGACACAGAGACACGTGTTAGGTCGCCAAAATCAGATGGACATAGATCTCGTTTTAGGTCACTGATATTTGGTTGGACACGTGTACTTGTGTTAGATCACCATCAAGGCTTCAGAGTATGTTGGTCACCTTCTATAGCGACGGCTCAGCGTGGCACATACCAGGACCCAAGTTTGTTCTTGATCAGATATTCTTGACCTCGTGTCTTGGTACCCAGTTCACTTGCATACATGCACATATAATATCGTATACTCATACTCTCGTACTGAACTTTCATGCTCACGTCCCGTACTTTGTTGTATTTGGACACCCTATTCCATGGGGCAGGTCTGCGGCTGGACGATACGGGTGGTTCCAGGAGGGCTTAGGCGTTGGATGACCAAGAGGGCTTTGTCTAGGCTTTTGTTTATGTTGTATTTGGGTTAATACTCTGGATTAATTCGATATGGCTGTAAAAAATTATCTTTTTGTTGTTTAAGCTTTTTGTTGTTTATTTTCTGATTTATTTAATTAATTTAAATGCACGCTTAAGATTCTGATTAATAGGTGATCACGGTGCGGGTCACTACATTTATGGTATTAGAGCATGCATAGTAATCTTGGGATCTAGATTGTTGAAATTGGGATTAACCTCCAATCATCGTGTAGATGGCGAGCCATGGTGACGAGAGTAGCCATGGTAGCATAGGTGGACGCTGGGGTGATTAGGACGATCGAAAGCATCGTCGGGACCGTGATCACCATCGCCATGATGATCATAGGCGTTTCAGCATGCATAGGTTTATGTATATGGGTCCGAAACCTTTAGTCGGAGGAGAGTCACCAGAGGATGCGGGGAACTGGCTACGACGTATGAAAGTTTGTTTCCAGGAGTTCCGATGCACTGAGGAGCAGCGGATGGAAACTCTTGATTTTCTGGTAGAAGGACGAGTTTGGAAGTGGTGGGATTCTAGTTTTGCACCTTTTATTGTAGTCCGAGGAATTGCTACTTGGGATGAGTTCCACACGGCTTTTCATAAGCTGCATTTTCCTTCTGCTCTCCGACAAGCGAAGATAAGTGAGTTGCAAGGTTTGTGGCAGGGATCGATGTCGATCGAGGAGTACCAGTTGAATTTTTTTGAGTTACTGCCATATTGCCCCCAGATTTCTGATAGCACGGAGGCGAAGTATAATCTGTTCCTCCAGGGTCTTAATCCGGAAATCCATGACCGAGTAGCTATAGGTAATGAAATGACTTATGAGGGATTAGTTAGTCGATGTCATCAGGCAGAGGATAGAATTCGACGCAACAGGTCTTTCCTCTCATATAGACCCACGAGTTCTTTGGGTCCACGCACTCAGTCATTTAAGAAATCCGGATCTTCTTCATCTACAGGATCTGATGAGACTCGTCAATCGGGCAAGAAAAAGTTGCAGTGTGATCATTGTGGGAGAGACCATCTCACTGAGAATTGTAGAGCCGCTGCTGGAGCTTGTTTCATCTGTGGAAGTGTTGATCACTTCAAGAGAGATTGCCCCAAGCGTAGTGGACAGAGTGGACAAGAATCTAGGATGGGATCTCAGGTAAGTAGACAGTCTGAGGCATCAGTGCAGCAGAGGACCCAGAGTAGTCATCATGGAGATGATCAGCAGTAGACGGATGCAGGGTCAGATTTATGCTTTGTAGGGAGCTCAGACGCAGCCAGAAAATAATGATGACACTCAAAATGATTTTGACGGATGATGTACTTGAGTTTTCCGTTTGATAATGATGTTTTGTGATAACAGAATGTTAATAAGTTGTATTATGACAATCATGTGGATTTATGATTTGGGAATTTTCTAAATTTAATTCCAAGTATTTTCTGATCGATATTCAACTGTGTTGAATTAGTTGATATTTGCATAACCAAGGATTAGAGTTGTGCTAGTTTTCAGATGATCAGTTCTAGGCTTTTTCCTATAATGATTCAAAAAGTCAGAGATTTGACATAGTGCCAGAGTTGACTTGTTTCCTCAGAAACTCAGCGTTTGGGTCATTGGTTATTGATGATGGATTTTCATCATACATTCAATGATGAATTATACCAGGTGCTGAGGACTGTGCTGGTTGTTCAAAACGGGATAGGAAGCGCGACCTACGCCGGTGTTTTCTAGGAGGTTTATTCCAGATAGGCTATTGGGGGAGGCTACATGAGTTTTGATATTTTGCACAGTTATAACAATGGGTATAATTAACAAAATGAATGTTCTTATAAATTTGATATTGGTACTGGATTAGTGTCAAGATATTTGAACGTTATCGTCTGACTATATCAGAGATACAAATTTTAGTTTCCAATGACAGAATAGTCTTGGAAATGATTCTTTAAAAATTGTACATTCTGGATGGATAGTTTTTGCAAGTGGTACTGGGGGAGAACCAGGAGATTCGATCAGTATTGTCTGGCCTTATCAGAGTTGCAGATAGATATCAGGGATATGATCAGCATGATGATTTGGTTTCTTATTAAGTGATTGTAAGACTTATTTGAGAGGTTTCCCTATGATATTAGAGATATGATTTTTAATTGTCAAGTGATGACAATTTTCATCAGGACACAATGATGATTGATAATGAGAGACGTGGACTGTAATTAGGATTGTAAGTGGTGGTGTGTGTTCCCATTATTGCTCTGGAAGTCATTTGTACTTCACAAAGGTTATTGAAAAGTTACCCCAGTCTGGAGACCATGATGCTACTAGTAATTATTTGGATTCAATGAGGTCTTATAAAATGATATGAGAGAATAAAGAACTTGTTGTTCTTATTCAAGTCCATAACGGTACTTAAGATGTATTTCGAGGATGAAATTATCTTAAGTGGGGAAGAATGTAGTAGCCCGGTTTCATTTTACAAGATTAAGTGATTTTAAACATGTTAGAAAATGACATATAATTTTAAAAGTGTCAAAACATGTTTAAGGAGTCATTATTTGGTGAAAATAAGTGAAAAATCAGATCTGGAACGTCCAAAAATGGTAGAGAGGTCCCGGGGGGTCCAAAATGAGTTCGGAAGGACCAAAACAGTTCGGACCGTGCGGATCAGTTCGGGCCGTCCAAACCCAGTTCAGACCGTCCGAACTCAGCAGAGCCCATGTGTCAAAGTGGCTCGGACAATGTTCTAGGCTACTCTAGATAGTTTCCAGCCTTCCGAGGCTTGGTCCGAAGGTTGGCCAGGAGCTCCGGGGTTGCGGCCGAGCGGTACCCAA
Organism: Henckelia pumila; assembly: GCF_033568475.1. Classification (NCBI taxonomy): domain Eukaryota; kingdom Viridiplantae; phylum Streptophyta; class Magnoliopsida; order Lamiales; family Gesneriaceae; genus Henckelia; species Henckelia pumila. The sequence goes on from NC_133123.1 coordinate 233,043,261, forward strand.
GTTCTGGGACAGTCGTCATCAACGGGCTGACAACGGAAACAGGTATAGCTCTGGCTCCTTATAGTAAATAGGGAGTATGCTATAGAGTAGTTAAGGCTTTTAGAATATGGTTATAATGCATGAGTACTTTGCATTGTAATGTGGACTGTAGGCTAGGACAGAGAGCTGGTCTAGCTTGCCTAGTCTTTGAGGTACGAAAGTATTATTCGAGATATTCAGATTGAGTATGTATGCATTATGTGTTTGCATGGATTATGTGATTGCATATTTTATATGCCTTTATATACAGCATGTCATGACTGTATGTTGCATACATGAGCATATTGAGCCTTTATCCTAGATATATCCGGTATTATGATATCCTGTCAGTAGATGGTTGGACACAGAGTTAGGTCGCCAAAATTAGTTGGACACAGATCTCGTGTTAGATCACTGATATTTGGTTGGACACGTGTACTAGTGTTTGGTCACCATCAGGGCTTCTGAGTATGTTGGTCACCTTCTGTAGCGACGGCTCAGCATGGCACATACCAGGACCCAAGTTTGTTCTTGATAAGATATTCTTGACCTCGTGTTTTGGTACCCAGTTCACTTGCATACATGCACATATAATACCGTATACTCATACTCTCTTACTGAGCTTTTCATGATCACGTCCCGTACTTTGTTGTATCTGAACACCCTATTCCATGGGGCAGGTCTGCGGCTGAACGATGCGGGTGGTTCCAGGAGGGCTTAGGCATTGGATGACCAGCAGGGCTTTGTCTAGGCTTTTGTTTCTGTTGTATTTGGGTTACTAATCTGGATTTATTCGATATGGTTGTATACAATATATTTTTGTTGCTTAAGTTTTTCGCTGTTTAGTTTCTGATTTATTTAATTAAGTTAAATGCATGCTTAAGCTTTTGATTAGTAGGTGATCACGGTGTGGGTCATTATAAGAGCTGTAAGACGAGCCAACCTATGGCGGGACGGGCAGACCCATCAAAAACCTACCTTTTAGCAGGTCGAGGGCGGGCCAACCCACCATCTTTGCGGACTGAAAATTCTCAACCCTACTCAACCCAACCCAACCCAAAGTGGGTTGCGTGTTCGGTTGAGCCCACGGGTTGGATTTCTACAAATAAAAATAAATAAAAATTATTATAATTAATTATAAATTTAATTTCATAAATAAATATTAATAGAAACATATTAGTAAAAATTTTAATTATTGATTTCATACGTGTAAATTTTATATAAAGTAATTAATACAAAAAAATACAACTTTCATTAAAAAATACATATATCACAATAAAAATAAAAATAAAATAATAATTCTTCAAGCTCGCGGGTCAAATTGCGCGGGTCGCGGGCCTAGGTGGTTTGGCCCACCTTTATTTGGGTTGAAAAAATTTCAACCCAACCTACTTAAATTTTGTGGCGGGGCGAGCCGACCCGACCCGACGGAAATTACCCAAAATGACGGCTCTAGATCTTGTAGTTCAAAACTCAATTGCTTGATTAATTTCTTGATCGTCTAGATAAGATGATAAAAATTTATTTGTAAATATTGTGTCTCTGTCACTTCTTATCCTATCTATCACAATTAGATTTATCATTTTGAATATTTTTAAAATCTTGACAAACTGGACATGTGTATGGTATCATATACTATCAGTAGAGTGTATCTTATACCCCTAAACTCTTTGTTTGTATAGGACGAACTCTTTGTTGGTACAGGACGAAAACGATCCATAAACAATAAATCTTAGTATTTAGTGGAAGAGTTGCAACTCTTTCCTGTTTGCCTAGATGGCATGCAACACAAACCTTATCTGTCGGAAAATCAATTTTGCATAGTCTAGCCACCAAATGTTGCTTGCTCTGTCGCTCAAACTCGTAATGGATTTGAAATTTAATTGATTTTTCCTTTTATGTCATGGTTGCTTGTTGATATTATTATTTTTTGCCACATCGCAATTATGATTACATGATATACCAATTAGTTTTTCGGATTTTCGATTACATGAAATATTGTTTCATGCATGTAATTGAATGAGACGAGGCGTAATTGCAACTGAGAGATTTAGACATGCTTAAGTCAAGTTATAATGTAGTAGGATTGGAGTTCGAGCATGGGTGGCTCCATGCAGACGCAAGGGGGGACAGTTGCTCTCCCTTAAATTTTTTTGTGAGCATACCCTTAGTTTTTTAAAAATGGTACACATAAATTATTATTATTAAAACATTAAAATATTGTTCAAAACTCTATATCATTAACCAACAACCCATGTTGGAAGATGAATTCATCATTAATTTAATTCATCTTTGTTGTTATTCCAAACAAAAGTCTTCATCAATCAATAGAACATAAATAAATATTTGAATGATACTGTAATTATTTATATTGAAAATATTATATTTTGTATCATGTAGGATATAGTTAGTAATAATTATCTTTTAAAAAATTCAAGTTGTAAGAGACATTGTTAGTTAGATCTGATCAAATTAAAAATATTACTTATATTTTTTTATTATATTTTATTTTTTGTTATCGATGATTATATATATACATATGTGTGTTTTCCTTAGATTTTTGTCTTTCCTCGATAAAATTCCTAAATCGGCCCCTGAGTTCGAGTCAATCCGACATAAACTAATATTTAATTACTAGAATTTTAACTACTTAACTTAAACTAGACAAAATAAATAAAATTTAGAGGATAAAATTATAGATATAAATTTTAAATTAAATCTAACGTTATTAAATGATTAAATGAAGATTTAAATTCAAATAAATGACTAAGATACACGACAGTACGTACTACGTACAAACTCCACTATGTTGACATGTGTTAAAATCAAATCAAGTCCTTGTCGCTCGTGCACATCTCTCGATTTAATCTTTTTATATGAGCCAATAAGCCTTTGAATTTTATAATTAAAATCAAATTAATTATCAAATTCTTTCACAATCACGATGAAATCTCCTAAATTAATTATTATTCTATTTTTAGAATTGATGATCTTATATAAATCTAACAGTCCAATAATTTTTACTTGACTTTAATTAGATTTGAATGCATTAAATTGCCATGATCACATTTTAGTTTTACATAAAACAACATACAAAAATAGAAATTATTTTTAATCGATTTAACCATATGTTAATTGACGTCTTTAAAACAATATTAAATAATCAGCAATAGAGGACCAAACAATTCTCGGTTCCAAAAGCAATAACAGATTTTTTGACTGTGTTCTAGGATGTCAAGCCACCGCAACTATCACCAGACTGAGAAGCCCAAATGATAAGAACGAATCGCATATCACGTGAATTATCATTAGTAAATGATAGCATCCAATAGATTCCATGATACGAGACATGGGTCTGTTGATGTCCTTAAGACCTGGTTGTCGATCCGGGGAAATCAGTCTTAACCTGTACTACGCACACTCATCCTCATGTTTCCCGCTAGGGACGCCGTAGAATGGAATATATAGTTGGTAACAAAAAGGGCAACCAACATATATATAATTGATTAGGTTAATCAATAAATGTGTAAATAGTTGATTAGGTTATTCACAAGTCATATTAAATTAACATCAATCAGTGATTGGAAGCCAGCAAGATTAATTTATTGAAAATAAACTGAATATCAAAGCAAGTATTTCATGGTCCTATCAAGGTCTTAATCTAAAATAAATCAATTCATAAAAACTAAAAAAAAAAATAAAAACAATGTTTGAATTCATAAAAATAAACTCTTGCAGCAGCAATATTAACATCTATAGATTTGATTGTATGATAGATAGGAGGATCTTCTTCAATTTTTATTTCCACATTCAAAGATATCTTCATTGGGAAAAATTCACCTGTCACGATTTCTCTAACATTTTCTGTTACATTGGCAGTTAATTCCACTTGTTACGTTTCAATCACACGTGTCAATCAATTATTGGTGTAATATAGAATGTTACACCAGTTTGTACAGAAGATTTTTTTCCATCTTCAAAAGTGATACAGAATAAATTCAGAGAAATTGAATCTCAAACCAGTCACCATGATCAGTAACCAGTAGAAGAGAAAAATCCTTGGATAACACATCTTCATCTTGAATTACATTTAAGAGCTTCTTTCAGTACCGTTCTCTCGATCTTTCTTATGCAACCAGCCTCCAACTTTGCGTCTAAATTTTTTGAAAACATGTTTTTTCTGGCTAGCTTTATCTTCCGCGGAGACATTCAAGATACCATTAGCATCAATGTCGAAGAATACATTTAGATGAGGAACATGTCGCTGGGCAGAGAAAACGAATTCACCTAACAGAGTATTGTCACTTGTTCTTTCACTTTCTCCTTGGTACACTGATAGCTCTACTTTCTTTTGGAAGTCAATCCCCGGAGTAAATCTTTTCTCTATTGTGGTAGGAATTGGTGTGTTTCTTGAGATAACGACTTCCATTTCAGCACCTAAAGTCACCAGACGAAGAGATAGTGGTGCGACTTCATGTAGTTCAATGTCACATATACTATTTTCGTGATTACTCTGCTGGCCGCTCAGAATCGCGGCTTGAATTGCTGCACCAGAGGCTACAGCCTCATCGGGGTGAATGCTCTTGCACAGCTCCTTACCATTAAAGAAATCTTGAAGCAATTTTTGAATCATGGGAATTCTAGTGGATCCACCAACTAGTACCACATCGTGGATACTTGTCTTATCGATCTGGGAGTCCTTCAAACACTTGTCTACATGGCCAATGCATTCCTCGAACAAGTACATGTTGAGCTCCTCAAATATTTCGCGGGTTAGTTTGTATTCGAAATCGATTCCATCATACAAATGTTCCAATGCAATAGTTGTATGTGCCATAAAAGACAGATTCCGCTTTGCCTTCTCACAAGCAGTCCGCAACCTTCTCAACGTGCGGGGGTTGCCGCTTATGTCTTTTTTGTGCTTTCTCTTGACCTCTTCAACAAAATAGTCAACCATTCTATTGTCGAAATCTTCTCCTCCAAGGTGAGTGTCACCAGAAACAGCCTTCACCTGAAAGATACTATTCTCGATGGCGAGAACAGACACGTCCAAGTTACCACCACCGAGGTCGAAAACAAGTATGTTTTTGGGGCTGGTGTCGCTATAAATATTTTTTTGGAGACCATAGGCAATCGCTGCAGCAGTTGGTTCGGCAATGAGACGCAAGATATTGAGCCCAGCTATGGTTCCGGCCTCCTTGGTCAACTTCCTCTGGGAATCGTTGAAGTAGGCCGGTACCGTAATAACCGCGTTTTTTACTGCACAACCGAGATGTGCTTCTGCAATCTCCTTCATCTTGGTGAGGAGCATGGAAGAAATCTGTTCAGCAGCAAATTGTTTCTCTTCACCTTGGTGCGTAGCCACAATCATGGGCTTATCATCCTGACTCGAGACGACTTTGAATGGCCAAAGCATAAAATCTTTCTGGACCAAAGGGTCGCTAAATCTCCTACCAATCAGTCTTTTAGCATCTGCAAATAAACAACAATAAGATTTTAGCATCGATAGACCGTATGAAGCTTCGCAAAACTAGCATGTTTTCCATAGAAAACAAAGTTAGCATATACACTTTATCATCTGTATGCAAACGTACTGTTTCAAGGGGATCGACAAAAAATACAAAAAGAGAGAACATTAGAATACAAACACAACAGTACTAAGATGCCACAAACAAGGTGAATGCATGATATTGGGAATCGTATACAATGTATGTCTCACCAAAAATAGTGTTGGCGTGGTTAATGTCCGCGACATTCTCGGCAGCTTGGCCAATAAGACATTCGGTTTCATTGAAGGCTACATAAGAAGGTGTAATGCGATTGCCCTGATCATTGGGTATGATCTCCACATCGCCGTGGTGCCACACGGCTACGCATGAATAAGTGGTCCCCAAATCGATTCCTATCGCCGGTCCTTCGCTTTCTCCAGCCATTGTGTAGCAATAGCAGAGTGGCAAGAATGGGAAAGAAGATGAAGTGCGAGTCTATGGTTTTGTTTGGTAATGGAGAGAAAAGGCCTTTATTTATGGGGAAGAATGAGCGGTTGACTTAATGCGGCAGTAGCTTGGGTTTCTTTGTGAAAATTTTCTCACCAAGTCTATATGTGCATCTTAATTATTGAATAAGTGTTTGATTGACATTTAAACATACTGGTGCAATTTTTGGTTTCGGTCTATTAAACTTTCATAGTTTGATTTCGATACACAAACTTTAATTTCGACTCTTATGATCCTAGACATCCGACGCCAGAATGTGACTGAAAGGGAAAAAAAAAAAACCGAAGTTTGAGTACCAAAAAAGTTATTCCCATAAAATATTGACATCGACTTGTTATTAAACCGCCCATTTTTCTTACCAATTCTACATTGATACACAACTTGTTTATTGATGATTAAAGTCAATTGTTTGACATCTTTTTATAAAACAGTTTTTTTATAAAAATATTTTTTTATATGATAGTTGACGTACAGTGTGGATGTGAGAGTATATTTATTAGAAGTAGAAACATTATTATAATTTTTTAATTTAAAATATGGAAGAAAGGGACAGCTCACCTTAATTATTCCCACACGTTATGTGAACGTGTAGTAAACGATATATAACTAAGTTAGAGAAGCTTCAAAAAAAAAAAAAAAAAGTTAGTGTGATTTTTTTATTTTTTATTTTTGGGTTTGGTGTGTAAGACTAATTTTGCATTTGAAGTTAAAAAAACATAATCTATTTCTCTTCTTTCTCATCCTATCTTTTTAAATTTCTAAGAAATATATAACATATAGACATAATCCATTTCTCTTCTTTCTCATCCTTTCTTTTTAAATTTCTAAGAAATAACATATAGATTCGAATTTTCTAGGAAGTAAAACGTAAATTCAATAATTGAATATAATATAATTCGAGAGGTTGAAACACTTCGGTTATGTTTGGATAAATACTTATAAAATATTTTTTTGTAAAAAAAATTATACAATGTTCAAAAATTTATTTTAAAAATAAATATGTGTTACAAAAATCTTAGCATCGAGAGACCGTATGAAACTTTGCAAAATATTTTTCAAAAATGTATTACAAAAATCTTGTCTAAAGATTCCAAACACATACTTTAAATTTTTTCAACTTATAAAACACTGAAAATTTTTATAAACAGAACGTATAAAATACACGGACCCTTAAAATCGAGAAAGTTATACACCTTTTTTCTTATCCTACTTTTATATCGAAGTCTGAAGTCATTATATATTTTAAAGGATGTATTGTCCGCAGTTGTTACGTTATTTCCCTATAATAAACAACATTATATCCACTAGCTAGCGAGTACATGTAACTTGAGATACCCGCACAATGTATTAAGTTATATTTTACAAAGGAGGTTCCAACTTGAAACCAATTAAACATATAATATCTAATCAAAGTCATAATAAAACCCTATTACATAAGCGATATAATTTTTTTCTAAAAAAAAAGACGAAGACTGTGTATTTTCGTCTCTTCTACAATTTGAACTAGTAAAAGGTTGGCCAATTTAAAATTTATAATCCATTGAACAAATGTTTTATTATGAACAATTTTCAAGCACATGCAAGGTTTACACGTCTCGGGCCTTTTATGAGGCCTAGGAGGACGCCTCAAAGCTCGGTCCAGGAGAGGATCCAAAAGGTTTTTCCTAAACTTCTAAATCTATTGAGTTGGTGCTCCACTGAGGAAAAAAAATGAATTAGCCCAATATTAAATAAAAATATAAATATTTGAATATTTTTCGTTTATAATTGATCGAGCTTAATAGTTTCTTCAAGTTCGGTTTGTAAAAAATTTTAAATGTAATTGCAGTTTATCTTAAATTTGTATATAGTTTGTGTTGTCTATGATGTTCGCAACACTAGAGACAACATTTAGTGGAATTAATGAAACACAAATAACTAATAAGAGATAATCATGCACAAGTAACTAGTACTTGTGAGGGTGTCTTAGGGCTAAATAATCATTAGAAAACATAAATCAGTTTTACAAACAATACTAGTGATTTTTACGAAAAATAGTAAAGACTAAATTTCTAAACAAGTTGAAAAATCAAATTACATCTTAAACAACTAGAATAATAAACACAATCAGATGCAACTCCCGTGTTCCAAAACTGGAGAGACAAAAAAGATCTTCGGACAACACTATGCACTAATTGTTGTCTTCGATGTCTCCAACTCACACGGCAACACGGAGAAAGCAACAATAACTACAAAATTTCTCCAGAAACCTTCTGTAGTAGCCCGGTTCCATTTTACAAGATTAAGTAATTTTAAACATGTTAAAAAAATTACATATAATTTTAAAAATGTCAAAACATGTTTAAGAAGTCCTTATTTGGTCAAAATAAGTGGAAAATCAGATCCGCAACGTCCAAAAATAGTGGGATACGTCCCGGGGGTCCAAAAATCAATAAAGAAAGGGTGTTCACTTCGGAGCCACCGTTGTGTAGATCGGAGCTGCCGGTACGAACGGAAGTTCCGATGCGAGAACGGAGCTTCCGATGTGCTATCTGAAGACGTGGCGATGAGAATATTACACGTAGTTGCATGCAACACATCGGAGCTTCCGATGCAGTAACGGAGCTTCCGATTGCAGCTGTATGCAACGTGGATTCCATGCATAGAACGGAGCTTCCGATGGCATAAACCGAGCTTCCGTTTGTGCTCTATAAATAGGGGTTCCGAGAGCCACATTTTCACACCAAAATCATCTCCTCTCTCTCGGTTTCTGCTTAGTTTTAGGAGTTTTGGGGTGTTTTCAGCCTTCCTAAGCTTTGTTCGGAGGTTGGCAAGGCGCTCCGGGGTTGCGGCGGAGTGGTGCCCAAGTTCTGGGGCAGTTGTCATCAGCGGACTGACGACGGACGCAGGTATAGCTCTGGATCCTTATAGTAAATAGGGAGTATGCTATAGAGTAGTTAAGGATTTTAGAATAAGATTATAATGCATGAGTACTTTGCATTGTAGTGCGGATTATAGGCTTGGACATAGTGCTGGTCTAGCTTGCCTAGTTTATGAGGTACAGAAGTATTATTCGAGATATCCAGATTGAGTATGCATGTATTATGTGTTTGCATGGATTATGTGATTGCATGTTTTATATGCCTTTATATACAGCATGTCATGACTGTATGTTGCATACATGAGCATATTGAGAATGTATCCTTGCGATATCCGGTATTGGGATATTTATCCTGTCAGTAGATGGTTGGACACAGAGACACATGTTAGGTCGCCAAAATCAGTTGGACACGAATCTCGTGTTAGGTCACTGATATTTGGTTGGACATGTGTACTTGTGTTAGGTCACCATCAGGGCTTCTGAGTATGTTGGTCACCTCCTGTAGTGACGGCTCAGCGTGGCACATACCAGGACCCAAGTTTGTTCTGATCAGATATTCTTAACCTCGTATCTTGGTACACAGTTCACTTGCATACATGCACATATAATACCGTATACTCATACTCTCGTACTGAGCTTATCATGCTCACGTCCCGTACTTTGTTGTATCTGGACACCCTATTCCATGGGGCAGGTTTGCGGCTTGATGAGACGGGTGGTTCCAGGAGAGCTTAGGCGATTGATGACCAGCAAGGATATCTGTCTAGGATTTTGTCTCTGATTAATTCTGACATTCGATTTGGTTGTATCTTTATTTAGGGATTTATTTATGCTTTTCCGCTGTTAATTCTGATGATTTATTATTTAAGTTAAATGCATGCTTAAGCTTATGATTAGTAGGTGATCACGGCGTGGGTCAATACATTTATGGTATCAGAGCATGCATAGAAATCTTGGGATATATATTTGTACGTCTTGGGATTAACCTTTGTGTCACGTGTAGATGGCAAATCAGAGTGATCAGAATAATCGTGTTATCGAGAATAGCTCTGTTGGTAACGGAGGATCACAACAAGATCAAGTTAGAGTCAATATTATTGAATTTGCCAAGATAGGTCCTCAACCCCGCAAAGGAGGAGAAACTGCGGATGAAGTTATGCTTTGGGTGAATCAAATGGAACAATGCTTTGTCATACTCGATTTTGAAGATAAAGAGAAATTGTTAATTACTGACTTGAATTTAGAGGAGAAAACTCGAGGATGGTGGCAATAAATTTCTGTGGTTTTGCAGCACCATTTTGGTCAACTCAGATGGGAACATTTCAGAGAAGTCCTCTTAAACAAACACGGTCCCACAAGCGTGAAACAAAGAGAGTTAGGAAAAAGGGATCTAATTCGTTGGGACCGAAGGGCCAAAAATTTAAAAGATCAATTACAATGTCTTCTTCTACCGGGTCAGGAGAATTTACTCGCTTTAATAAGACGGAATTGCAGTGTGAACATTGCAAAAAAAATTCATCCAACTGACAAATGTCGAAAAGCCTTAGGGGCTTGTTTTATTTGTGGTAGTTTAAGTCACTTCAAAAAGGATTGTCCACGTTCAAGTAAGAATAAATAAGAGAGAATTTTGTGGTTGTTTGTACTTGCTAAGTTACTTCAAACTTTTCGGAATTAATTTGTTGGTTAGCTGCCACCAGAGGTTCGAATTTTGTGACTGGTGAAGATTATCTAGATTTGAGATTAGTTGATCAGTTATTTGACTATAGAATGCTGAATTGACAATTGTATGTTTGGGATGAAATTTTTCATGCTTTCAGTGATTATTTCTAGGCTTTCTCCTGAAACGATTCAGAAAGTCAGTGATTTGACATAGTTTCTGAGATGACTCAGTGTTAGGGTCATTGGTTATTGATGATGGATTTTCAACATAGATTTAGTGATAGATTATACCAGGTGCTGAGGACAGTGCAGGGTTATTTAAGACGGGATAGGAAGCGAGACCTACGCCGGTGTTTTCTGGGAGGTTTATTCCAGATAGGCTATTGGGGGAGGCTACCTCAGTCTTGATATTTTGCACAGTTATAGAAAGGGGTATAATTACCAAAAGGAATGTTCTTATGAATTTGATATTGGTATTGGATTAGTGCCAAAAGATTTGAATGCTATCATCTGACTTTATCATACATACAGATTTTAGTTTCCATTGTCAGAATAGTCTTGGAAAGAATTCCTTGACAAGTGTACATTCTGGATGGATAGTTTTCGCAGGTGGTACTGGGGGAGAACCAAGAGATTCGATCAGTATTGTCTGGCCTTATCAGAGTTGCAGATAGTGATCGGGGACATGATCAGCATGATGTTTTGGGTTTCTTATTAAGTGATTGTAAGACTTATTTGGGTGGTTTCCCTGTGAGATTAGAGATATGATTTTGAATTTTCAAGTGCTGATAATTTTAATCAGGACACGGTGATGATTGATAATGAGAGACATGGATTGTAATCAGGATTGGAAATGGTGGTGTGTGTTCCCATTATTGCTCTAGAAGTCTTTTGTACTTTAGAAAGGTTATTGGAATGTTACCTCAGTCTGAAGACCATGATGATTACTAGTGATTATTTAGATTCAGTGAGGTCTTGTAAAATGATATGAGAGAATAAAGAACTTGTTGTTCTTATTCAAGTCCATATCGATACTTAAAATGTATTTCGAGGAAGAAATATCTTAAGTAGGGGGAGAATGTAGTAGCCCGATTCCATTTTACAAGATTAAGTGATTTTAAACATATTAAAAAAATGACATATAAATTTAAAAAGTGTCAAAACATATTTAAGGAGTCCTTATTTGGTCAAAATAAGTAGAAAATCAGATCCGGAACGTCCGAAAATGGTGGGGTAGGTCCCGGGGGTCCAAAAATCAATAAAGAAAGGGTGTTCACTTCGGAGCCACCATTGTTTAGATCGGAGCTTCCGGTACGAACGGAAGCTCCGATGCGAGAACGGAGCTTCCGATGTGCTGTCTGAAGACGTGGCGATGAGAATATTACACGTAGCTGCATGCAACACATCGGAGCTTCCGATGCAGTAACGGAGCTTCCGATTGCAGCTGTATGCAACGTGGATTCCATGCACAGAACGGAGCTTCCGATGGCACAAACGGAGCTTCCGTTTGTGCTCTATAAATAGGGGTTCCGAGAGCCACATTTTCACACCAAAATCATCTCCTCTCTCTCGGTTTCTGCTTATTTTTAGGAGTTTTGGAGTGTTTCCAGCCTTCCTAGGCTTGGTCCGGAGGTTGGCCAAGCGCTCCGGGGTTGCGGCGGAGCGGTGCCCAAGTTCTGGGGCAGTTGTCATCAGCGGGCTGACGACGGACGCAGTTATAGCTCTGTATCCTTATAGTAAATATGGAGTATGCTATAGAGTAGTTAAGGCTTTTAGAATAAGATTATAATGCATGAGTACTTTGCATTGTAGTGCAGATTATAGGCTTGGACATAGTGCTGGTCTAGCTTGCCTAGTTTATGAGGTACGGAAGTATTATTCGAGATATCCAGATTGAGTATGCATGTATTATGTGTTTGCATGGATTATGTGATTGCATGTTTTATATGACTTTATATACAGCATGTCATGACTGTATGTTGCATACATGAGCATATTGAGCATGTATCCTTGCGATATCCGGTATTGGGATATTTATCCTGTCAGTAGATGGTTGGACACAGAGACACATGTTAGGTCGCCAAGATCAGTTGGACACGAATCTCGTGTTAGGTCATTGATATTTGGTTGGACATGTGTACTTGTGTTAGGTCACCATCAGGGCTTCTGAGTATGTTGGTCACCTCCTGTAGTGACGGCTCAGCGTGGCACATACCAGGACCCAAGTTTGTTCTGATCAGATATTCTTGACCTCGTGTCTTGGTACACAGTTCACTTGCATACATGCACATATAATATTGTATACTCATACTCTCGTACTGAGCTTATCATGCTCACGTCCCGTACTTTGTTGTATCTGGACACCCTATTCCATGGGGCAGGTTTGCGGCTGGATGAGGCGGGTGGTTCCAGGAGAGCTTAGGCGATTGATGACCATCAAGGATATCTGTCTAGGCTTTTGTCTCTGATTAATTTGGACATTCGATTTGGTTGTATCTTTATTTAGGGAATATTTATGCTTTTTCGCTGTTAATTCTGATGATTTATTATTTAAGTTAAATGCATGCTTAAGCTTCTGATTAGTAGGTGATCACGGCGCGGGTCACTACACCTTCGAATTCTTCTGCATGATTTTTCTCTGAAATCTTTGTGAATTCAACGTCTATGTCTTCGTTGTTTTTGCGCAGGAATTATTTTATAGATAAGAGTTCAAGCTTTGAAAGAATTCCTTAGATAGATTCGAAATAAGAGTTTATCAGGAAGATGCCTCTTTTAAGAATAATAAAGCATATCTTGATAATATTTGATAAACAACAATATTTAAAAATATCATATCAAGATATTATTCAATCTACGTAAATATTCAATTCATAGATTCTCGATAATATTGACATATTAAACCTAGTTTATCCTATCATGTCTAGAAATGCAAAATTCAAGGAATATTTCTATCAAATTATGGAAAGAATCGATAAGGAATTGATATTCCTTTCAATTTTTGCATTTCTAACAAAATCAACACAAATAAGTTCAAGTAAAAACTTTCCCTAAGTTTGAAAACTTCTTCCCCTGAATCAGTAAGTCTCCCCCTAAATGGGTTGTCTCTCGTGTTTCATACACGAATGATAACATGGACAGTAACAAGTGAGAATCCTATTATTACTATGTCAGAGAAAATGTAAGGGAGAAGTATTAGACTTATGCATAAAATATGTTAGCAAAATTAGAGAAAATAATATAGCAATGACGATGAGGAGATTAGATCAAAAAGGATATATATTAAACAAGAAAAATAAAATAGGACGAGAGAAGAAAAATAAAATATCGAGGGTGACACTATCAATCTGAAATTTATCACTATCGGTCCTTCTTGTTCCTCATCTTTCCCTTCATCCTCATCATCCTTGGTCCCAGTTGGACTAGCCTCATCATTAGTTTTTGTGCTCTCTCCCCTTTTTTGGCCAGAAATACCAAGTCTAGCACGAGAGTCCGCCAACAAGGCTCCATAAAATTCCAAGTCCTCTTGGGCTTGGGTAAGATTGTAGCTAGAGGTGCAAACAAATCGAATCGAGCCGAATAATGGTTAAATTTTAAGGCTAAAATTCGGCTTGATAAGAGTATATTCAAGTTCAAACTTGATTCGAAGCTTGATAATTTCAAATATCTTGGCTCGAGCTCGGCTCGAAATGAAGTTTGAGTTAGAGTTCGGCTCGAAACATTCGAACCTATTCGTGAACTATTGTTCGGTTATATGGTTCGAAAATCTCAAAATGTTTGAAAAGGTTTGAAATGTATATATATTTATTATATAATTATATTATATTAATTAAATAATAAGGCTCGCGAACTATTCACGAACTATCAAACATAATAATTTTTGCTCGAACTCGGCTCGAAAAAAAGTTCGAACATGTTTGAATTCAATTCGAGTTTGATAAGCTCGAATACAAATCAAATATTTATCGAGCGGGCTCGTAAAGCTCACGAACCAGCTCGGTTCGTTTGCACCCCTAATTGTAGCGACCCAACCTGGATCCACTACATAATCAGAGTTAGAACATAATTAAGCATTCATTTAAAATATCACTGCGGAAGACTTAAATAAATGCTGACCGGCAGAATACAACCGGTTTAATAAACCAATATACAACCCATTCGAATACAAATAATCCTAAGGGGTAAAACCTAAAATCAATCCTGCTGTCTCCATGATTACTGGACACTCCAAGCTATTGGGTACACCACCTGTACCTGCACCTACCCAGTCGAATGGGGTGCCCAGACAGAAAATACTGGACGTGGGCTACTATGCTTAGTACAGAAGTAAGAATATAAATATATCATGCATGCATATGTAATATGATGGGTACTGGAAACCTATCCAGAAAACTGCTCAGTCAAGGTGCCATGATATGTAGTACGCTGGGCCATCGCATTAGGAGGTGGCTCCCATACCATACAACTGTGGATATAACGGTTCCAATTCCATGGAAAACCATCCACTAAAATATACAGGGCTGAGCGACCCCAACTATTACCTATACAAGGCAAGGCATAAAGCTCAACGTGTACATGCATGTCGCATAATATCAATGCACATAATAATGCCACATAAAACATGCAAACACAATACATGTGTATTCAACCTGGTATCTCGAATAATATGTTCATACCTCTATGAAGAAAACCCATGTACTCTAGCAGTCTAGCAGTCCAGGTACTCGAAATCCATGCCTATAAGCAATAGCCACTATATCACTTATATTGTTCTAAAAGCCTTAACTAAGCTATTGCATACCTTAAATAATTTAAGGAGATCATATCTATACCTGCGTCCGTCTTCAGCCCGCTGATGGCGACTACCCCGCAACTAGGGGCACACCCCTACTGTAGCTCCATAGCTACGAGCACAGCTCCGCTACTCGGACATCGCTCCGATACTATGTGAGACACTGTCTGACTATACTAAAATATATTTTATACTCCAAATCTAAAATAAGAATACCCAAAATCCTAAAATAGTACCACTCGGGCAAAAGAGAGGAATCGGTGCGAGTTGGAAATGAGCTTCTCGGCCTCTATTTATAGACAGCGATCGGACCATCCGATCATCGACATCGGTGCGTTTGATGTCCCATCCAAACGTAAGAAATGACATCACCTTGCTGACGTCGATGATGACGTAAGAACTTTCCATATCGGAACGCCTGTTCCTGCCGACGGAGCGTCTGATCCCATCGGATGGTCCGGTCTTGAATTGGACCGTCTGATCCTTACTGACCTTTTGAGCCAATTTTGAGTGTTTTGGATCCATTTTCGGACTCCGTTAATCCTTCTGGAATTTCCTTAATCATGCTTTACTTAATATAAACATGATAACTGGATTAATTATCAATTAATCCTTAATTCCAGATACGGGTCACTACATTCTCCCTCCTTAAAAGATTTCGTCTTCGAAATCTAGGTTAATCTCGAGAGCGTATAAAAACCCTTACTAGCATTCCTCGTCGAATAACTTTCGAAAATCTTCGACTCTTGACTCGATTCTTGCAATTCCACTATTGTCGAACCACCTCAACACTTATTGTATCATAACACTGATACATTTTCCGTCTTTAAGGCAACTCCCTTCGGATTTATTCCGCTGATCTGGCACTAGCAACTTGGTCTGATCTTGTAACAATTCGTCTCAACATATTAGAATACAAGCACCTGTTTTTCCAAGATCACCATCCCA
Source organism: Henckelia pumila (assembly GCF_033568475.1). Lineage (NCBI taxonomy): Eukaryota > Viridiplantae > Streptophyta > Magnoliopsida > Lamiales > Gesneriaceae > Henckelia > Henckelia pumila. The sequence continues at coordinate 233,059,531 of NC_133123.1, forward strand.
AGGGAAATTAGTATACAGTCGAACCTATGCCGTAACCTAACTGGCTTGCGACATTCGTCAAACACTTACCATTTCCAACCATTCAATGGTTTCCAAAATTTTCTTTGTGTAGAATACACATCCCAACACCGTTCGACATAGTCATCCAAAAATTTTCTCCCAAGAAAATTCAATCGACACAATGTTATACTTAAACATAACTGCTGTTCGATCTCTAAACTGGTGTCACCTTCCCAAAACCCTTGGAAGCACGAACAAGGTTTTAGAGTAGCATCGTGAACCAAACCACCATGTCTAGTCCTGATCGTAGTTCACGTTTCTGAGTATAACTCAACCACTGTGTCATGATGAAACTGTCATCAGTTGGTAATCATGACGCTAATTCATCTCTTAACGATTGGCCTGCGAGACCACGCATATGTCTCAATGGTAATCTTCGCATCTCCGATGAACTATGTTATCTCGGCAATCCTCTTGATAGTTATACCCACTTGCAATCATTGTACACACATCCATAATAAGGCAAGTTCCAACCAAAATGCTCGACTGGGACATTCCACAGTACACCGGCATATGGAAATATTTCCTCTCCCGTCTCGAAACTAGACAGTCATTGCACCAGGTATCACTTATCTCAGAGTTCATGATGACACAATCACCGTTGATCGCAACCTTACAAGGCCGAACTTACTGATCCTAGGAAACTAATTCCAACTGATGCTACTATTTCACTAACTCATGCCCCTGCTGAAAGGATTCAGCCCTGACAATGAGTTGGAAAAGACTAAAGTCCCAAACAAACACGTCATCTCTGGAACTATCACAAAACACCAGTTACTCTTAGGAACACTCCATGCTTGAAGTAACTTGTCACGCATCACATGCTTGACCATTGCCCATTGTTGAAGCGCAATAACCTTGGAAATCAGTCTACATCGATGTGACCTATCTTTGACAAGATTCATCGTTCCAAAAACTGCCTTCGATCTTATGGCATGGCTCATCAGTATCCTACTAGAATATTAGTGAAAACAATCTTGCTAGACTCTGAAAACCAAGTTTTAGCTATTTTTTCACATCTCTCAACTGGACCACGGATGTTAACTTGCTAGTTCCTCAGTCGATACATACGATAGATTCTCAAACCCAAAGATACACTTAAGACATCATTCCCATAACATTTCCGCAAAACTTTCAATTTGACAGTCTTAGATAATTATTGTCTACCGCTGTCATGAAGCAACCACTTGATCCCTTCCTTAATCAACCTTGAGAACACTATTGCTTAACACAAAGCGATTGCTTGAATCGATTTCAGCTTCCTAGACAAGGAAACACTACCTTGGGAAACCACCAATTTCCTTGCTTGTTTCTTCCGTCAAGTTATCACCTAACTTGACCACATAAGTCAAATCGCAGTAATCTTCAACCAATAGTCACACCATCTCTGGTATTCCTTAAGATCCCAAATGCACTTGAATCACTTACTGCTTGAGGCGTTACCAAGGATCAACCTCTTAATCACAGCGTTTCGTAGTATTATCCCAAATACTACTCATTCTACTACGTCATAATTAATACTGATAGAACTCAACTTATTGACCATGCCGACTTTAGTAGCCCGTAACCAATTAAGGTGATTAAGGATGATCCGATGAGGCTTTGGAGGCTCCAAACGGGTTTGGACGGTCCGTCGGCAAGGATCTGACGGCCCGATCGGAATCAGGTATTATGTCATTGATTACGTCAGCAAAATAACGTCATGGATGACGTGTTGATGGGACTACGGATGCTCCAAAGTCGAGTTCGGACGGTCCAAACATTTTTGGATGCTCCGAAGTGGGTTCAGACGGTCCGAACTCCGTCTAAAAATAGAGGTGCCGAGGCTCATTTACAATTCACACTTTCCTCTCTTCTCTCTCGATTCATTAGCCTTATAACTTAGATCTAGGGATTTCTAGGCTTCCTTTTTGGAATCCGAAAGTGGCATAGTGGTCTAGGCGTCGTAGCGGAGCTGTGGCCTAGTTTTGAGGCAAGGGACAGCAACGGGCTGACGACAGACGCAGGTATAGCTTTTACTTCTTAAAAATATTTAGGAGTATGCAATAGCTTAATTAAGGCTTTTGGAGTAATAAAATGATATTAGTATCATTTCAAAGTGTAGTGTGGACTATAGGCGTGGACCTAGAGAAGGTAGAGCTTTCCTAGTAGTTGAGGTACGAAAGTACTGTTCGAGATATCTTGATTGAGTATGCATGTATTATGTTCTTGCACGATTTTATGTGCATATTTTATGACATGATTGTATGCTGCATGCATATTACACTTCGAGCTATATCCTTGGGAGATTATAGGGTTTTACCCTATTCTGTTAGTGGATGGACTTCCATTGATTTGGGTCCGGAGTATCCAATAGTATTTGGTATGGGGGTCACCTCCTAAAGCGACGGCACAGCGTGCTACATACCAGGGCCCGGTCTATCTTTGTTATCTGATCCTTGGCCTCTAGTTCAGTAGGCGGTGCACTTGCATTCATGCATCTATATAATACGGTATACTCATACTCTCATGCTGAGTGTTTTATGCTCACGTCTCGTACTTTGTGTATCTGGACATCCTATTCCATGGGACAGGTTTGCGATTGGATGAGGCGAGTGGATCCAGAAGGGACTAGGCAGTTGATGGCCAGCCGGGATTTTTCCTTGGTCCTTATTTTCTGATGTAATTGGGATAATACATTATTCAATATGGTTGTATAATTATTTGGGTATTTACAGATTCCTTACCTTGGGATTGTATAATGTTTATTGCTTCCGCATTTTATTCTGGTTTACTATTTTAATTAAGTTAATTGCATGCTTAAGTTTCTGATTAGTAGGTGATCTCGGTAAGGGTCACTACATTTATGGTATCAAAGCATGCATAGTAATCTTGGGATTTAGATTCTGCATAAGATAACCATGAGGTAAATTTTGTAGATGGTAAATTACGATGATCAGAGTAGACATGGTAGTGGAGGTGGATGCGGGGAAGATGGTGATCATGATCGTCATCGGGAGCGCCATCATTGTCATCGTGATAATCATCGCCGTTTCAGTATGCATCAATTCATGCAGATGGTTCCTAAGCCCTTGGTTGGAGGCGAGACTCCTGAGGATGCTGAGAACTGGTTAGATCGCATGGAGAGTTGTTTTCAGACATTCCACTGTACCGAGGAGCAAAAGATGGAGACGCTTGGTTATATCTTGGAGGGACAAGCCCGTAAGTGGTGGAGGTTTACTTCTGCACCGTTCATTGCGGCAAGAGTAGTTGCTACTTGGGCCAAGTTTCGCATAGCTTTTCAGAAGCTGTATTTTCCTCCTGCACTTTGCTAGGTGAAGGAGAAGCGAGTTGTTGGGTCTAGTACGTCAGGGAGCCATGTCGATCTGACGAGTAACCGTAGCAGAAGTTCATTCGACTTGTTACCCTATAATCCTGAGATTGCTGACAGTTTCCGAGATTAAGTTATATATAATATTTTTTTTGCAAAGCCTAAATCCCAGAGATTCATGACCGGGTAACGGTTGGGTGATGATATGACTTATGAGGGATTCGTGAGCGCGATGTCACCTGGCGGAGGATAGCATTTCGTGAGTAACAGGTCTTTCCTTTCATTCTAGGCCTGAAGAGTTCCTTGGGTCCCCGTGCTCAGTATTTCAAGAAATCTGGATCTTCATCTTCTTTCTTCTGGTTCCGGTGGCGTTGTACGTTTTGGAAAGAAATAGAAGTGCGACCCTTGTGGGAAGAATCATCCAACGGACAGATGTTGTAGAGCTTCTAGAGTATGCTTTTGATCTGGAGAGGTCGTTCATCTTCGGAGGGCTTGTCCACTAGCTGGAGGAGGCGGTTCTGGTTCTTGTTCAGGATTGGGTTCTCAGGGCTTACCATGTTAAGCAGAAGGTCACACGGACACGTCTGCTGGGAGTTCTCATATGAAAGACCCGCAGACATTCTGGTCAGGTTTTTGCCTTGAGGCATGATCTGGAGACTGTGGAGGAGAATGAGAGAGTCATCGTAGGTACATTTCTAATATATATGGCAATGCCTGGCATTGTGTACTCATTTGACCACTGGTGCAATCTCAATTCCTTCATTTCTGCACGTTTTGTTAAGAAACATAAGTTGCCATGAATATCACTAAGACGTAGGTGAGTTTTGTTTCTACTTCCGATGGGGGTCAATATTTATTGGGCTAAAACATCTATAGTGATGGGTTGCCCATTTAGAGTTTTGAAGGGGGAAACATTCTGAGTTTCGAATCATCATGGTTCTTACGATGAAGGACTTTTTTGATTGTATTCTGGGGATTGAAAGTATTGACTACCTACCGAGCTTCAGTGGACTGCTATCAGAGGTTAGTACGCTTTCATTCGGGTTGGGGGGGATAGCTGGTTTTTTTATGGTGAGGGAGCGCGACCGTCCGATGCCCGTTGGTATCAGTTTTGAGATGCCTGTCAAGCTCTAGAGTCTGGGGGGAAGGATACCTCATCTATGCAGTTGATTCGTTTGCTGAGAGCGTTGGTATAGAGAGTCAGCCCAGTTTGTGAATGAATTACCAAATGTATTTCCAAATACGGATTCCGGGTTTTTACCACCTACTATGAAGTCGAGTTTAGGCATAGAGTTGAAAGTTGGGTACTTCACCTAATTTCTCGAGCACCGTATCGTCTGGCTCCGTCATAAAAAAAAAAGAAAAAAAGAGATGAGTGAGATTGAAGAATCAGTTACATGATCTTTTGGATAAGGGTTACATTCATCCTAGTGTATCTCCATGGGAGGCTTCTATTCTCTTTGGTGAAGAATAAGGATGGGTCTATGCGATTGTGCATTTGGACTATCGGCAGTTGAATCGAGTTATTGTGAAGAACAAGTATCTTTTGCCTTGTATTGATGACCTGTTTGAAATCAGTTGCAAGGGTACTTCGGTGTACTCCAAGATTGACTTGAGATCTGGGTATCACCAAGATGAAGGTCCGAGATCAAGATATTAGGACAAGACCGCATTCCATACTCTCTATGGGCGATTACGAGTTTCTAGTGGATGCCGTTTGTGTTGACCCAATGCGCTATATTTATGGATATGATG